>NW_027045794.1:0-51452 GCF_025399875.1 Dalotia coriaria
ATTCCTTTTTTTTTAAAACCAAACGATAATTAAATTGTTAAAATTTTTTTCAGAACGATTTTTCTTAATTGCTTAAAGGAAGCAAAAACAGCACGTTTTGTGCTTTAATTCGCGTTTTAACATCGTAAAACAGCATAAAAACGACGAAATTTTTATTAAATTTGTTTTTATTAATAGCAGTTCTATTTGAACTGATTTCAACGATCTAAAATGCTTGAAAATGCTATTTTGCAAAACAGCACGTTTTGAGCTTTAATCTGCGTTTTTAACGCGTAAACAGTTCAAAACTGACGAATTTTATATTCGTTTTTTATAATATTGCGTCTATTTGAACGATTTCAACGATCTAGAATGCTTGAAATTGCTTATTTAGCAAAACAGATGTTTTGTTTTAATCTGCGTTATAACGCGTAAACAGCATAAAACGACGAATTTTTATTATTCGTTTTATTAATATTGCTTTTTGAACGATTTCAACGATCTAAAATGCTGTGAAAAGCTTATTTTAGCAAAAGCACGTTTTGAGTTTTTTAATTGCGTTTTAACGCGTAAAACAGCATAAAAACGACGAAATTTTTAATATTCGTTTTTTATTAATATTTCGTCTATTTGAACGATTTCTAACGATCTAAAATGCTAAAAATGCTTATTTTAGCAAAATATACGTTTTGAGCGTTAATCTGCGCTTTTAACGCGTAAAACAGCATAAAAGCGACGAATTTTTTATTATTCGTTTTTATTAATATTGCGTCTATTTGAAACGATTTCAAACGATCTAAAATGCTTAAATGTTATTTTAGCAAAGCGTTTTGAAGTTTAACGTGTTTTAAAAGGTAAACAGTATAAAAACACGAAACTTTTTTATTATTCGTTTTTATTAATATTGCGTCATGAAACGATTTAAACGATCAAAATGCATGAAAATGCTTATTTTAGCAAAACAGCACGTTTTGAGTTTTAATCTGCGTTTAACGCGTAAAACAGCATTAAAAACGACGAAATATTTATATTCGTTTTATTAATATTGCGTCTATTTGAAACGATTTCAACAACTAAAATGCTTGAAAATGCTTACTTTAGCAAAACAGCACGTTTTGAGCTGAATCTGTTTAACGCGTAAAACAGCATAAAAACGACAAATTTTTTAATTCGTTTTTATTAATATTGCTTCTATTTGAACGATTTCCACGATCTAAAATGCTTAAAATGCTTATTTTAGCAAAACAGAGTTTTGAGTTTAATCTGCGTTTTAACGCGCTAAAACTTAGCTAAAAACGACGAAATATTTATTATTCGTTTTATTAATATTGCGTCTATTTGAACGATTTCAACGATCTAAAATGCTTGAAAATGCTTTATTTTAGCAAAACAGCACGTTTTGAGTTGAATCTGCTTTTAACGCGAAAAGCAAAAACGACGAATTTTTATTATTCGTTTTATTAATATTGCTTCATTTGAAACGATTTCAACGAACTAAAATGTTTTGAAAATGCTTATTTTAGCAAAACAGCACGTTTTAGTTTAATCTGCGTTTTAACGCGTAAAACAGCATAAAACAACGAAATTTTTATTATTCGTTTTACAATATTGCGTCTATTTTAACGATTTCAACGATTAAAATGCTTGAAAATGCTTTATTTAGCAAACAGCACGTTTTGAGCTTAACTGCATTTAACGCGTAAAACAGCATAAAAACGACGATTTTTTTATTATCTGCGTTTTTATTAATATTGCTTTATTTGAACGATTTCAACGATCTAAAATACTTTGAAAATGCTTATTTTAGCAAAACAGCACGTTTTGATTTTAATCTGCGTTTTAACGCGTAAAACAGCATAAAACGACGAAATTTTTTTATTATTCGTTTTATAAATATTGCGTCTATTTGAAAGTGATTTCAACGATCTAAAATGCTTGAAATGCTTATTTTAGCAAAACAGCACGTTTTGAGCTTAATCTGTGTTTAACGCGTAAAACAGCATAAAACGACGAAATATTTATTATTCGCTTTTATTAATATTGCGTCTATTTGAACGATTTCAACATCTAAAATGCTTGAAAATGTTATTTTAGCAAACAGCACGTTTTGAGTTGAATTTTTAAACGCGTGAAACAGCTTAAAAACGATCAAATTTTATTATTCGTTTTTATTAATATTGCGTCTATTTGAACGATTCACGATCTGAATGCTTGAAATTGCTTATTTTTAAGCAAACAGCACTTTTTAGCTTTAATCTGCGTTATAGCGTAAACAGCATAAAAACGACGAATTTTATTATTCGTTTTTATTAATATTGCTTCTATTTAACGATTTCAACGATTCTAAAAATGCTTGAAAAGCTATTTTAAGCAAAACAGCACGTTTTGAGTTTTAATCTGCGTTTTAACGCGTAAAACAGCATAAAACGACGATTTTTTATTATTCGTTTTTATTATATGCGTATATTTGAGCTGATTTCAACGATTCAAATGCTTGAAAATGCTTATTTTGCAAAACAGCACGTTTTGAGTTTAATCTGCGTTTAACGCGTAAAAAACAGCAAAAAGACGAATTTTTATTATTCGTTTTTATTAATATTGCTTTATTTGAACGATTTCAACGATCTAAAATGCTTTGAAAATGCTTATTTTAGCAAAACAGCACGTTTTGAGCTTTAATCTGCGTTTTAACGCGTAAAACAGCATAAAAACGACGAATTTTTATTATTCGTTTTTATTATATTGCTTTCTATTTGAACGATTTCAACGATCTAAAAATGTTTGAAAATGCTTATTTTAGCAAAACAGCACGTTTTGAGCTTTAATCTGCGTTTTAACGCGTAAAACAGCATAAAACGACGAAATTTTTATTATTCGTTTTTATTAATATTGCGTCTATTTGAACGATTTCAACGATCTAAAATGCTTGAAAATGCTTATTTTAGCAAAACAGCACGTTTTGAGCTTTAATCTGCGTTTTAACGCGTGAAAACAGCATAAAAACGACAAATTTTTATTATTCGTTTTTATTAATATTGCGTCTATTTGAACGATTTCAACGATCTAGAATGCTTGAAATTGCTTATTTTAGCAAACAGCAGTTTTGAGCTTTAATCTGCGTTTTAACGCGTAAAACAGCATAAAACGACTGTAATCTTATTATATTCGTATTTATTATATTGCGTCTATTTGAAACGATTTCAAGATCTAAAATGCTTGAAAATGCTTATTTTAGCAAAACAGCACGTTTGAGACTTTAATCTGCGTTTTAACGCGTAAAACAGCATAAAAACGACGAAATTTTTATTATTCGTTTTTATTAATATTGCGTCTATTTGAACGATTTCAAGATCTAAAATCTAAAATGCTTATTTTAGCAAAACAGCACGTTTGACTTTAATCTGCGTTTTAACGCGTAAAACAGCATAAAAACGACGAATTTTTATTATTCGTTTTTATTAATATTGCGTCTATTTGAACGATTTCAACGATCTAAAATGCTTGAAAATGCTTATTTTAGCAAAACAGCAGTTTTGAGCTTTAATCTGCGTTTAACGCGTAAAACTATCATTAAAACGACGAAATATTTTATTATTCGTTTTATTAATATGTGTCTATTTGAACGATTTCAACGATCTAAAATGCTTGAAAATGCTTATTTTAAGCAAAACAGCACGTTTTGAGCTTAATCTGCGTTTTACGCGTAAAACAGCATAAAACGTGAAATATTTATTATTCGTTTTTATAATATTGCGTCTATTTGAACGATTTCAACGATCAAAATGCTTGAAAATGCTTATTTTAGCAAAACAGCACGTTTTGAGTTGAATCTGCGTTTTAACGCGTAAAAAGCATAAAAACGACGAAATTTTATTATCGTTTTTATATATTGGTCTATTTGAACGATTTCAACGATCTAAAATGCTTGAAAATGCTTATTTAGCAAAACAGCACGTTTTGAGCTTTAATCTGCGTTTTAACGCGTAAAACAGCATAAAACGACGAATTTTTATTATTCGTTTTTATTAATATTGCTTCTATTTGAACGATTTCAACGATCTAAAATGCTTGAAAATGCTTATTTTAGCCAAAACAGCACGTTTTTAGCTTTTTAAACCCGCGTTTTAACCCTAAAACAACATAAAACGACGAAATTTTTTTTTATTCGTTTTTTTTAACTTTGCGTCTATTTTAACGATTTCAACGATCTAAAATGCTTGAAAATGTTTTTTTGCAAAACAGCCCTTTTTAGCTTTAATCTGCATTTTTAAAGCGTAAAACAAAAAAGACGAATTTTTTTTATTCGTTTTTATTAATATTGCTTCTATTTCAACGATTTCCCAAAGATCTAAAATCCGAAAATGTTTTTTTAAAACAAAAAAGGGGGTTTTGGGGGGGCTTTTTAAACCGTTTTAACGCGTAAAACAGCATAAAACGACGAAATTTTTTTTTATTCGTTTTTTTTTAATATTGGGGTCTATTTAAACGATTTTTAACGATCTAAAACGAAAATGCTTTTTTTGGCAAAAAAGCACGTTTTTACTTTAATCTAATGTTTTAACGCCCTAAAAACGCCAAAAAAAAAACGAAATTTTATTATTCGTTTTTTTTTAAAATTTTCGTCTTTTAACGTTTCCCAACAAAAACTTAAAAACACTTTTTGCAAAACAGCACGTTTTGAAGGGTTGAATCTTGTTTTAACGCGTAAAACAGCATAAAACGACAAATTTTTTATTATTCGTTTTTTTTTAATATTTCTTCTATTTGAACGATTTTAAAGGGTTAAAAAGTTTGAAAATGCTTATTTTAGCAAAACAGCCCTTTTTAGCTTTTTAAACTGCGTTTTTAAAGCGTAAAACCCAAAAAAAGACGGGAAAAATTTATTATTCGTTTTTTTTTAATATTGCGTCTATTTGAACGATTTCCCAAAGATCCCAAAATGGGGAAAATGCTTATTTTAGCAAAACGGGACCCTTTTTAGCTTGAATCTGCGTTTTTAAAGCGTGAAAAAAAAACCCACAAATTTTTTTATTCGTTTTTTTTTAATTTTTGCGTTATTTGCACGGTTTTAACGTCTGAAAAGCGAAATTGCTTTTTAAAAAACAGCACGTTTTTGGGGTTTTCTGCGTTATAACGCGTAAAACGGGATAAAAAGAGAATTTTTTTTTTTTCGTGTTTTATTAATATTTTCTTCTATTTGGGATTTTAACGATCTAAAATGCTTGAAAATGCTTTTTTTACCAGCAAAAAAGGGACGTTTTTAGCCAATCTGCGTTTTAACGCGTAAAAAAAAAAAAAAAACGACGAAATTTTTTTTTTGTTTTTTATTAATTTGCGTCTATTTGAACGATTTAAAAGATCTAAAATTTCGGGAAAACCCTTTTTTTAGCAAAACGGGACGTTTTTAAGGGTTTAATCCCGTTTTTGGGGTAAAAAAACATAAAAAGACGGGGTTTTTTTTTATTCGTTTTATTAAACGTCCATTTGAGCATTTTAACGATCCAAAATGCTTGAAAATGCTTATTTTTAAACAAAAAAGCACGTTTTGAGCTTTAATCTGCGAACGCCCAAAAAGGCATAAAAACAAATTTTTATTTTCGTTTTTTTTAAAAAAAGCTTCTATTTGAACGATTTCAACGATCCAAAAAGCTTTTAAAAAAAAGCATGTTAAAACAAAACAGGGGTTTGGGGGTTTTCTGCTTTTGCGTAAAACAACATCGACGAATTTTTTTTTCGTTTTTTTTAATATTGCTTCTATTTGAAACGATTTCCCAAAGTCTAAAATGCTTGAAAAAGCTTATTTTAGCAAAAACGTTTTGAGCATTAATCACGTTTTAAAGCGTAAAACCATAAAAAAGACGAAATTTTTATTATTCGTTTTTTTTAATATTGGGGTCTTTTGAACGATTTTAATCAAATGCGAAAACTTTTTTTAAAACAAAACAGCACGTTTTTGGGGTTTTTCTGCGTTTTTTAAAGCGTAAAACAGCCAAAAAAGACGGGAAATTTTTTTTACTCGTTTTTTTTTAAATTTTGGGTTTTTTTGAACATTTTCCCCGATCAAAAAGCTTGAAAATGCTTATTTTAGCAAAAAAAGCACGTTTTTTTAGCTTTTTAAACTGCGTTTTTTTAAAGCGTAAAACGGGTTTTTAAAAAAGACGAATTTTTTTTTTTGTTTTTATTAAAATTTTTTCCCTTTTTAACGATTTCAACGGTCTAAAATGGGGTCTTATTTTAACCCAAAAAAGCCCTTTTGAGCTTTTTAAACTGCGTTTTAACGCGTAAAACAACATAAAAACGACGAAATTTTTATTATTCGTTTTTTTTTAATTTGGGGGTCTATTTTAACGATTTCAGATCTAAAAAGCTTGAAAAAAGCTTTTTTTTAGCAAAACGGGACGTTTTGAGGCTTTTTAAACTGCGTTTTAACGCGTAAACAACATAAAAAAGACGAATTTTTATTATTCGTTTTTATTAATATTTGCTTCTATTTTTAACGATTTCAACGATCTAACATACTTGGAAAATGCTTATTTTGGGAAAAAAAAAGCACGTTTGGCTTTTTAAACTGCGTTTTTTAAAGCTTTAAAAAAACATAAAAAGACAAATTTTTTTTTTTTCGTTTTTTTTTAATTTGCGTCCTTTTAACGATTTCAACGATCTAAAATGCTTGAAAATGCTTATTTTAGCAAAACAACACGTTTTGAACTTTAATCGTGTTTTAACGCGTAAAACAACATAAAAACGACGAAAATTTTTTTTTATTCGTTTTTTTTAAAAAAATTTCCCTCTATTTGAACGATTTCAACGATCTAAAAAAGCTTGAAAAAGCCAATTTTTTCAAAACAACGTTTTTGAGCTTTAATCTGCGTTTTTAAAGCGTAAAACAACATAAAAAAGACGAAAATTTATTATTCGTTTTTATTAATATTGCGTCTATTTGGGGATTTCAACGATCCAAAAAAGCTTGGGAAAAAGCTTATTTTTAAAACAAAACAGCCCTTTTGAGCGAATCTGCGTTTTAACTCGTAAAACAGCATAAAAAAGACAAATTTTTATTATTCGTTTTTTTTTAATATTGCTTCTATTTGAACGATTTAAACGAAAACAAAATCTTGAAAAAGCTTATTTTTTGCAAAACAGCACGTTTTTAAGGGTTTAATCTGCGTTTTTAAAGCGTAAAACCATATAAACGACGAAATATTTATTATTCGTTTTTTTTTTAATATTGCGCATTTTAACGATTTCAACAATCTAAAATGCTTGAAAAAAATTTAAATTTTAACAAAACAGCACGTTTTGGGGGCGAATCTGCGTTTTAACGCGTAAAACATCAAAAAAGACAAATTTTTATTATTTTTTTAAATTTAAAATTGCTTCTATTTGAACGATTTCAACGATCTAAAATGTTTGAAAATGCTTATTTTGGCCCAAAAAGCACGTTTTTAGCTTTTTCTGCGTTTTTAACCCTAAAAACAACATAAAACGGCCTAAATTATTCGTTTTTTTTTAATATTGCGTCTATTTGAACGATTTTTAACGATCTAAAAAAGGAAAAAGCTTATTTTAGCAAAACGAGTTTTTAAATCTGCGTTTTAACCCTGAACCCATAAAACGACAAATTTTTTTATTCGTTTTTTTTAATTGCGTCTATTTGAACGGTTTCAACCCATCCCAGAATGCTTGAAATTGCCAATTTTTGGTAAAAAAGCACGTTTTGAGGCTTTTTAAACTGGGGTTATAACGCGTAAAACAACCCTAAAAACAGAATTTTTTTTTGTTTTTAAAATTTAAAATTGCTTCTATTTGAACGATTTCAACGTCTAAAATGTTGAAAATGCTTTTTTTTGGGGAAACCAAACACGTTTTTAAACTTTTTCCCCCCCTTTTTTAAAGCGTAAAACCCATAAAAAGACGAAATTTTTTTATTGATTAATTTGCGTCTTTTGGGGAACGGGGGTTCCGGGGATCTAAAATTGCGAAAATGCTTATTTTTTTGGAAAAAAGCACGTTTTTGAGCTTTTTTAAACTGCTTTTAACGCGTAAAACGGCAAAAAAGACCCCCTTTTTTAAATTTTTCGTTTTTTTTTTAATATTGCATCTATTTGAAGGGGATTTTTAAACGATCTAAAAAAGCTTGAAAATGCTTTTTTGTTTAAACAGCACGTTTTGAGCTTTAATCTGCGTTTAACGCGTAAAACAACATAAAAAAGACGAATTTTTTTTTTTTGGGTTTTTTTTAATATTGCTTCTATTTGAACGTTTCAACGATCTAAAATGCTTGAAAATGCTTTTTTTAGCAAAACAGCCCTTTTTAAGGGTTTTTAAACTGCGTTTTAACCCTAAAACAACATAAAACGACGAATTTTTTATTATTCGTTTTTTTTTTAATATTGCTTCTATTTGAACGATTTCAACGATCTAAAATGCTTGAAAATGCTTATTTTAAAAACAGCACGTTTTTAGCTTTTTAAACTGCGTTTTAACGCGTAAAACAGCATAAAAAAAGACGGGAAATTTTTTTTATTCGTTTTTTTTAATATTGCGTCTTGAACGATTTCAACGGTCTAAATGCTTGAAAATGCTTGTTTAGCAAAACAAACTGAGCTTTAATCTGTATTTTAACGCTTGAAGCGGCACATAAAACGACGAAATATTTATTGTTGTTTTATTAATATTGCACGTCTATTTCAACGATTTCAGCGATCTGAGAAATGCGCATCTTATTTTGGCAGAAACAGCAAGTTTGAGGCTTTAATCTGCGTTTTAACGCGTAAAACAACGCCAAAACGACCAGGTACTTGTATTCGTTTTTTTTATTAATGTATTGTTTCTATTTGTGAACGATTTTAAAATGATCTAAAATGGCGTACTTATTTTTAGCAAAACAACACACGTTTTGAGCTTTAATCTGCGTTTTAACGTAAAAAAACAGCATAAAAACGACGAAATTTTTTATTATTCGTTTTTATTAATATTGCGCGTCTATTGAACGATTTCAACGATCTAAAATTAGAAAATGCTATTTTGTAAACAGCACGTTTTGAGTACTGTCTGCGTTTTAACGCGTAAAACGGCATAAAACGACGAAATATTTACATTATTCGTTTTTTATTAATATTGCGCGTCTGTTGAACGATTTCAGCAATCTAAAATGCTTGAAAATGCTTACTTTATGAAGCAGCACGTTTTGAGGCTTGAGATCTGCGTTTTAACGCAAAACAACATAAAAACGACAAATTTTTATTATTCGTTTTTATTAATATTTGCTTCCTGGCTGAAGACGATTTCAACAGTCTAAAATGTTGAAAAATGCTTAATTTACGCAGCAAAACAGCACGTTTTGGAAGGCTTTAATCTGCGTTTTAACGCGTAAAACAGCATAAAACGACGAAATATTTATTATTCGTTTTTATTAATATTGCGTCTATTTGAACAGCGATCACAAATGCTTGAAAATGCTTTATTTTAGCAAAACGGCACGTTTTTGAGCGGATGTCTGCGTTTTAACGCGCGTAAAACGTATAAAACGACAAATTTTTATTATTCGTTTTATTAATATGTTGCGTCTATTTGAACGATTTCAGCGAACTAGAATGTAATGCTTGAAATTGCTTATTTTATAAAACAGCACGTTTTGAGCTTTAATCTGCGTTATAACGCGTAAAACAGCATAAAACGACGGTACATTATTCGTTTTATTAATATTGCTTCTATTTGAACGATTTCAAGGATCTAAAATGGCAGAAAATGCTTATTTACAACAAAACAGCACGTTTTGAGCTTTTAATCTGCGTTTTTAACGCGTAAAACGGCAAAACGACCTTGAAATTTTCGTTTTTTTATTAATATTGCTTCTTTTTTGAGACGATTTCAACGATCAAAAATGCTTGAAAAATGCTTATTTTAGCAAAACAGCGCGTTTTTGAGCTTTAATCTGCGTTTTAACGCGTAAACAACATAAAACGACGAAATTTTTTATTATTCGTTTTTATTAATATTGCACGTCTATTTGAAGACGATTTCAACGCGATCTAAAATGCTTGAAAATGCTTATTTTAGCAAAACAGCACGTTTTGAGCTATAATCTGCGTTTTAACGCGTAAAACGGCAAAAACGACGAAATTTTTTATTATTCGTTTTATTAATATTGCGTCTATTTGAACGATTTCAACGATCTAAAATGCTTGAAAAATGATTATTTTAGCAAAACAGCACGTTTGGGCTTAATCTGCGTTTTAACGCGTAAAACAGCGCAAAAACGGTGGAATTTTTATTTCGTTTTTTTATTTATTAATATTGCTTCTATTTGAACTTGATTTCAACGATCTAAAATGCTTGAAAATGCTTATTTGTAAAACAGCACGTTTTAGCGAGCTTTTAAGTCTGTGTTTTAGCAGCGTAAACAGCATAAAAACGACGAATTTTTTATTCGTTTTTATTAACTTCGTAAAAGCTTCTATTTGAACGATTTCAACGTCTAAAATGTGCTTGAAAATGCGTATTTTTAGCAATGCACAGCGTTTGAGCTTTTAATCTGCGTATTAACGCGTAAAACAGCATAAAAGCGACATTTTATCATTCGTTTTATTAATATTGCTTCTATTTGAACGATTTCAACGATCTAAAATGCTTGAAAATGTATTTTGGCAAACGCAGCACGTTTTGAGCTTTTAATCTGCTGCTTTAACGCGTAAAACAGCATAAAACGACGAAGTGCGCATTATTCGTTTTTATTAATATTTAACTTCTATTTGAACGATTTCAACGGCGTCTAAATGCTTGAAAATGATTATTTTAGCAAAACAGCACGTTTGAGCTTTAATCTGCGTTTTAACGCGTAAAACAGCATAAAAACGACGAAGGTACGTATTCGTTTTTTATTAATATTGCGCGCCTGGCTGAACGATTTTCAACGATCACAAATGCTTGAAAATGATTTTTAGCAGCAAAACAGCACGTTTTTACAGGCTTTAATCTGCGTTTTAGCGTAAAACAGCATAAATGCGACGAAATTTTTTATTGATGGACTTTGTAAATATTGCGTCGAACGATTTCCAACGATCTAAAAATTCTTGAAAATGCTTATTTTAGCAAAAACAGCACGTTTTTGAGCTTTTAATCTGCGTTTAACGCGTAAAACAGCATAAAACGACGAATTTTTATTATTCGTTTTTGTAATATTGCTTCCATTTGAACGATTCCAGCGATCCTAAATGCTTGAAAATGCTTATTTTATAAAACAGTTTTGAGCTTTAATCTGCGTTTAACGCGTAAAACAACATAAAAAAGACGAAATTTTTTATTATTCGTTTTTATTAATATTGCTTCTATTTGGAATTTCAACGCGATCTAAAATGCTTGAAAAATGCTTATTTTAGCAAAACAGCACGTTTTTGAGCTTTAATCTGCGTTTTTAACGCTGAAACAGCATAAAGCAAAATTTTATTATTCGTTTTTATTAATATTGCGTCTGTTGAACGATTTCAACGATCACAAATGCTTGAAAATGATTATTTTTAGCAGCAAAACAGCACGTTTGAGCTTTTAATCTGCGTTTTAACGCGTAAAACATAAAAACGACGAAATTTTTTATTATTCGTTTTATTAATATTGCGTCTATTTGGGCGAACGATTCAACGATCTAAAATGCTTGAAAGCCCATTTTAGCAAAACAGCACGCTTTTGAGCTTTAATCTGCGTTTTTAACGCGTAAAACATAAAACGACGAAATTTTATTTTGCGTTTTTTTTTTTTATTAGCTTCTATTTGAACGATTTCAACGATCTAAAATGCTTGAAAATCTTTATTTTAGCAAAACAGCGTTTTGAAGGCTTTAATCTGTCTTTAACGCGCGTAAAACAGCATAAAACGACGAAATTTTTTACGTATTATTGCGTTTTTTGGCCAATATTGCTATTTGAACGATTTCCAGCGATCTAAAATGCTTGAAAATGCTTATTGGCTGGCAGCAATGCCCAGCGAGCTTTTAATCTGCGTATTAACACAAAACAGCATAAAACGACGAAATATTTATTATTTGTTTTATTAATATTGCGTCTATTAACATTTCAACGATCTAAAATGCTTGAAAATGCTTATTTTTAGCAAAACAAGCGGGACGTTTGAGCTTTTAATCTGCGTTTTAACGCGTAAAACAGCATAAAACGACAAATTTTTATTATTCGTTTTACCCCGGTAATAATGTTTCTATTTGAACGATTTCAATGATCTAAAATGCTTGAGAAAATGCTTATTTTAGCGAAACAACACGTTTTTTGATCTGCGTTTTAACGCGCGTAAAAACAGCATAAAACGACGGGGTACACATTGATGGTTTTTATTATGTGCGCGTCTATTTGAACGATTTCCAACGATCTAAAATGCTTGAAAATGCTTATTTTAGCAAAACAGCACACGTTTTGAGCTTTAATCTTACTTTAACGTAAAACAGCATAAAACGACGAAATATTTATTATTCGTTTTTTTGCCAAAATATTGCGTCTATTTGAACGTTTCAGCCCAGCAATCTAAAATGCTTGAAAAATGTACTTTAGCAAAACAGCACACGTTTTGAGCAGAATCTGCATTTTAACGCGTAAAACAACTAAAAACGACGAAATATTTATTATTCCGTTTTTTTATTAATATTGCACGTCTATTTGAACGATTTCAACGATCTAAAATGCTTGAAAAATGCTTATTTATACGCGCATTTTGAGCGAGATCTGCGTTTTAACGCGTAAAACAGTATAAAACGACAAATTTTTATTATTCGTTTTTACTTTTTATTAATATTGTGCGTCTATTTGAACGATTTCAACGAACTAGAATGCTTGAAATTGCTTATTTAGCAGCAAAACAGCACGTTTTGAGGCTTTAATCGCATAACGCGTAAACAGCATAAAACGACGAATTTTTTTATTCGTTTTTATTAATGTCCCAGCCTACTATTTGAGACGATTTCAAAAAGGATCTAAAATGCTTGAAAAATGCTTATTTTACAAAAACAGCACGTTTTTAGCTTTAATCTGCGTTTTAACGCGTAAAACAGCATAAAACGACGAAATTTTTTATTATTCGTTTTATTAATATTGCTTCTTTTTTGAACGATTTCAACGATCAAAAATGCTGAAAACATTTTAGCAAAACAGCGCGTTTGAAGGCTTTAATCTGCGTTTTTAGCGTAAAGAGCACTAAAACGACGCGAAATTTTTGTTATTCGTTTTTATTAATAATGCGCGTCTATTTGAACGATTTCAACGATCTAAATGCTTGAAAATGCTTATTTAGCAAAACAGCACGTTTTGAGCTATAATCTGCGTTTTAACGCGTAAACAACGCCAAAACGACAAATTTTATTATTCGTTTTTTATTAATATTGCGTCTATTTGAACGATTTCAACGATCTAAAATGCTTGAAAATGCTTATTTTAGCGAAACAGCGCGTTTTGAGCTTAATCTGCGTTTAACGCGTAAAACAGCATAAAAACGACGAATTTTTATTATTCGTTTTATTAATTGTGCGTCTGTTGAACGATTTCAACGGTCTAAAATGCGAAAATGCTTATTTTAGCAAACAGCACGTTATGAGCTTTTAATCTGCGTTTTAACGCGTAAAACAGCATAAAACGACGGTACTATTCGTTTTTTTTATTGAGTGATAACGTCTATTTGAACGATTTCAACGATCTAAAATGCTTAAAAATACTTATTTTAGCAAAACAGCACGTTTTGAGCGCTTTAATCTGCGTTTTAGCAGCGTAAAACAGCAAAACGACGAAATTTTTATTATTCGTTTTTTATTAATATTGCTTCTATTTGAACGATTTCAACGATCTAAAATGCTTGAAATGCTTATTTTAGCAAAACAGCACGTGTTGAGCTTAATCTGCGTTTAACGCGTAAAACCAGCATAAAACGACGGGTATTTTTATTATTCGTTTTTTATTATGTATTGCTTCTATTTGAACGATTTCAACGATCTAAAATGCTTGAAAATGCTTATTTTAAGCAAACAGCACGTTTGAGCTTTAATCTGCGTTTTTAACGTAAAACAGCATAAAAACGACGAAATTTTTATTATTCGTTTTTATTAATATTAGCGTCTATTTGAACAGTGATTTCAACGATCTAAAATGCTTGAAAATGCTTATTTATAGCAAAACAGCAGCGTTTTGAGCTTTTAATCTGCGTTTAACGTAAAACAGCACATAAAAACGACGAATTTTTATTATTCGTTTTTATTAATATTGCGTCTATTTGAGACGATTTCAACGATCTAAAATGCTTGAAAATGATTATTTTAGCAAAACAACACGCTTTTGAGCTTTAATCTGCGTTTTAACGCGTAAAACTACACATAAAACGACAGAAAATTTTTATTTTCGTTTTTTATTAATATTGCTTCTATTTGAACGATTTCAACGATCTAAAATGCTTGAAAATGCTTATTTTAACAAAACAACGTTTGAGCTTTAATCTGTGTTTTAACGTAAACAATAAAAACGACGAAATTTTTGTTATTCGTTTTATTAATATTGCTTCTATTTGAACGATTTCAACGATCTAAATGCTTGAAAATGCGTATTTTAGCAATACAGCGTTTTGAGCTTTAATCTGCGTTTTAACGCGTAAAACAGCATAAAACGACGAAATTTTATTCGTTTTTATTATGTGCGCCTATTTGAACGTTTCGCGATCTAAAATGCTTGAAAATGATTTTTAGCAAAACAGCACGTTTTGAGCTTTTAATCTGCGTTTTAACGCGTAAAACGAAAGCATAAAACGACGAATTTTTTATTATTCGTTTTTATTAATATTGCTTCATTTTGAACGATTTCAACGATCTAAAATGCTTGAAAATGCTTATTTTTATACAAAACAGCACGTTTGAGCTTTAATCTGCGTTTTAACGCGTAAAACAGCATAAAAACGACGAAATTTTTATTATTCGTTTTTTATTAATATTGCGTCTATTTGAGACGATTTCAACGATCTAAAATGCTTGAAAATGATTATTTTAGCAAAACAGCACGCTTTGAGCTTTTAATCTGCGTTTAACGCGTAAAACTGCATAAGAAACGACGAAATTTTTATTTTCGTTTTTATTAATATTGCTTCTATTTAATGAACGATTTAACGATCTAAAATGCTTGAAAATGCTTATTTTAGCAAAACAGCACGTTTGAGGTTTTAATCTGCGTTTTAACGCGCGTAAACAGCATAAAACGACGAAATTTTTATTCGTTTTATTAATATTGCTTCTATTTGAACTTTTGATTTCAACGATCTAAATGCTTGAAAATGCTTATTTTAGCGAAAACAGCAGCACGTTCTGAAGGCTTTAATCTTGCGTTTTTAACGCGTAAAACAGCATAAAACGACGAAATTTTTTATTATTCGTTTTATTAATATTGCGTCTATTTGAACGATTTCAACGATCTAAAATGCTTGAAAATGATTATTTTAGCAAAACAGCACGTTATGAGCTACTAAATCTGCGTTTTAACGCGGCAGCATAAAAACGACGAATTTTTTATTATTCGTTTTTTTACTACGTGAGTATGCGTCGAACGATTTCAACGTCACAAAATGCTTGAAAATGCTTATTTTGCCGCCGACAGCGCGTTTTTGAGCTTTAATCTGCGTTCAACGCGTTAAACGCTTTATAAAACGACGAAATTTTTATTATTCGTTTTTATTGCTTCTATTTGAACGATTTCAACGATCTAAAATGCTTGAAAATGCTTGACGCAGCAAAATGCCAGCACGTTTTGAGCTTTAATCTGCGTTTAACGCGTAAAACAGCATAAAACGACGAATTTTATTCGTTTTTATTAATTGTGCGTCTATTTGAACGATTTCAACGATAAATGTGAAATGCTTATTTAGCAAAACAGCACGTTTTTGGCTTTAATCTGCGTTTTAACGCGTAAAACAGCACTAAAACGGCAATTTTTTTTTATTATTCGTTTTTTTATTAATATTGCTTCTATTTGAACGATTTCAACGATCACAAATGCTTGAAAATGCTTATTTTAGCAAAACAGCACGTTTTGAGCTTTTAATCTGCGTTTTAACACGTAAAACAACATAAAACGACAATTTTTTATTGATGAATTTTTTATTAATATTGCTTCAATTTGAACGATTTCAACGATCTACAATGCTTGAAAATGCTTATTTTAGCGCTAAAACAGCACGTTTGAGCTTTAATCTGCATTTAACGTAAAGCATAAAAACATTGAAATTTTTATTATTCGTTTTTTATTAATATTGCTTCTATTTGAACGATTTCAAAAGATCTAAAATGCTTGAAAATGCTTATTTTAGCAGCTTAAAACAGCACGCGTTTTGAGCTTTAATCTGCGTTTTAACGCGTAAAACAACATAAAGCGACGAATTTTTATTATTCGTTTTTATTAATATTGCTTCCATTTGAACGATTTCAGCGATAAAATGCTTGAAAAATGCTTATTTTAGCAGCAAAACAGCACGTTTGAGGCTTTTAATCTGCGCGTTTTAACGCGTAAAACAGCATAAAAAAGACGAAATTTTTATTATTCGTTTTTTATTAATATTTAACTTCTATTTGAACGATTTCAACGATCTAAATGCTTGAAAATGCTTATTTTAGCAAAACAGCACGTTTTGATCTGCAGCGAAGCAACATAAAAACGACCAAGAAATTTTTATTATTCGTTTTTATTAATATTCCGTCTATTTGAACGATTTCAACGATCTAAAATGTAGCGAAAAATGATTATTTTAGCAAAACAGCACGTTTTGAGCTTTAATCACGTTTTAACGCGTAAAACGCTTGTAAAACGACGAGAATTTTATTATTCGTTTTTTACTATTAATATTGCGTCTATTTGAGCAGTTTCAGCGATCTAAATGGCGAAAATGATTATTTTAGCAAAACAACAGCACGCTTTTGAAAATCTGCGTTTTAACGCGTAAAACTGCATAAAAACGACGAAATTTTTATTTTCGTTTTTAGTAATGGCCTTCCTATTTGAACGATTTCAACGTTGATCTAAAATGCTTGAAAATGCTTATTTTAGCAAAACAACGGGCTTTAATCTGTGTTTTTAACGCGTAAAACAGCATAAAACGACGAAATTTTGCAGTATTCGTTTTTATTAATATTGCTTCTATTTGAACGATTTCAACGATCTAAAATGCTTGAAAATGCTTATTTTAGCAATACAGCACGTTTTGAGCTTTAATCTGCGTATTAACGCGTAAAACAGCATAAAACGACGAAATATTTATTATTTGTTTTTTATTAATATTGCGTCTATTTCCTTCAGCGATCTAAAATGTGAAAATGCTTATTTTAGCAAAACAGCAAAGTTTTGAGGTAATCTGCGTTTTAGCGCGTAAAACAGCTATAAAACGACAAATTTTTATTATTCGTTTTTATTAATATTGTTTCTATTTGAACGATTTCAAATGATCTAAAATGCTTGAAAATGCTTATTTTAGCAAAACAACACGTTTTGAATTTTAATCTGCGTTTTTAACGCATGCAAAACAACATATAAAAACATTGAGAATTTTATTATTCGTTTTTATTATGTGCGTCTATTTGAACGATTTCAACGATCTAAAATGCTTGAAAATACTTATTTTAGCAAAACAGCACGTTTGCGAGCTTTAATCTGCGTTTTAACGTAAAACAACATAAAACGACGAAATATTTATTATTCGTTTTTATTATATTGCGCGTCTATTTGAACGATTTCAACAATCTAAAATGCTTGAAAATGCTTACTTTAGCATAGCAAAACAGCACGTTTTGAGGCTTGAAGATCTGCGTTTTAACGCGTAAACAACAAAACGACGAAAATATTTATTCGTTTTTTATTAATATTGCGTCTATTTGAACGATTTCAACGATCTAAAATGCTTGAAAATGCTTTATTTTAGCAAAAACAGCACGTTTTTGAGCTTGGATCTGCGTTTTAACGCGTAAAACAGTATAAACGACAATTTTTTACATTATTCGTTTTTATTAATATTGCGTCTATTGTGTTGAACGATTTCCAACGAACTAGAGATGCTTGAAATTGCTTTACATTTTGCTTAACAAAACAGCACGTTTTTGAGCTTTAATCTGCGTTATAACGCGTAAAACAGCATAAAACGACGAATTTTTTACTATTCGTTTTTTATTATATTATATTTGAACGATTTCAAGGATCTAAAATGGCGAAAATGCTTATTCAGCAAAAACAACTACGTTTTTAGCAGCTTTAATCTGCGTTTTAACGCGTAAAAGCAACATAAAACGACTAAATTTACACTGATATTCGTTTTATTAATATTGCTTCTTTTGAGACGATTTCAACGATCAATGCTTGAAAATACTTATTTTTAGCAAAACCAGCGCGTTTTGAGCTTCAATCTGCGTTTTAACGCGTAAAGAGCATAAAAACGACAGAGGTACCGTATTCGTTTTTATTATCTATTGCGTCTATTTGAACCCGATTTCAACGCGATCTACAAAATGCTTGAAAATGTATTTTAGCAAAACAACGTTTTGAGCTATAATCTGCAGCGTTTAACGCGTAAACAGCATAAAACGACGAAGATTTTTATTATTCGTTTTTATTAATATTGCGCGTCTATTTGAACGATTTCAACGATTTCAAAATCTTGAAAAATGCTTATTTTAGCAAAACCAGCACGTTTTGAGCTTAATCTGCGCAACGTAAAACAGCATAAAACGACAATTTTTTATTATTCGTTTTTATTAATTGTGCGTCTATTTAGCGGACGGTTTTCAACGATCTAAAATGCTTTGAAAATGCTTATTTGAAACGGCGTTATGAGCTTTAAATGCGTTTTAGCAACGCGTAAAACAGCATAAAACGACGAATTTTTTATTATTCGTTTTTTATTAATTGTGCGCGCGTCTATTTGAACGATTTCAGCGATCTAAAATTAGCAAAACATTTTTAGCAAAACGGCACGTTTTGAGCTTTAATCTGCGTTTTAACGCGTGAAACGGCATAAAAGCGGCGGTACAGTATTCGTTTTTTATTAATATTTAATATTTGAACGATTTCAACGATCTAAAATGCTTGAAAATGCTTATTTTGCCAAAAACAGCACGTGTTGAGCTTTAATCTGCGTTTTAACGCGTAAAACAACATAAAACGACGAATTTTTATTATTCGTTTTTATTAATATTGCTTCTATTTGAACGATTTCAGCGATCTAAAATGCTTGAAAATGCTTATTTATAAAACAGCAGCACGTTTTGAGCTTTCAATCTGCGTTTCGCGCGTAAAACAACATAAAAACTGACGAAATTTTATTATTCGTTTTATTATATTGCGTCTATTTGAACGATTTCAACGATCTAAAATGCTTGAAAATGCTTATTTTAGCAAAACAGCACGTTTTGAGCGCAATCTGCGTTTTAACGCGGCAAAACAGCAAAAACGACGAAATTTTTATTATTCCAGTTTTTATTATTGCGTCTGGCTGAACGCGATTTCAACGATCAAATGGCGAAAATGATTATTTTAGCAAAACAGCAGCACGCTTTGAGCTTTAATCTGCGTTTTAGCAAAACTGCATAAAACGACGGAAATTTTTATTTTTCGTTTTTTGTATATTACTTCTATTGAACGCGATTTCAACGATCTAAAATGCTTGAAAGTACTTATTTTAGCAGCAAAACCAGCACGTTTTACGAGCTTTTAATCTGTGTTTTAACGCGTAAAACAGCATAAAACGACGGGGTACTGTTATTCGTTTTTTATTAATATTTAGCCTTCTATTTGAACGATTTCAACGATCTAAAATGCTGAAAAATGCGTAGACGCAGCAGCGCAGCACGTTGGTAATCACCGCGTATTAACGCGTAAACAGCATAAAGCGACGGGTACATCATTTCGTTTTTTATTAATATTGCTTCTATTTGAACACCAGCGATCAAAATGCTTGTGCTTATTTAGCAAAACAGCACATTTGAGCTTTAATCTGCCTTTTAACGCGTAAAACGGCGCCAAAACGACGAAATTTTATTATTCGTTTTTATTAATATTGCTTCCTGGCTGAACGATTTCAACGATCTAAAGTAGCGCGAAAATGATTATTTTGCCCAGCAAAACGCGTTTTGAGCTTTAATCTGCGTTTAACGCGCTGAGCAGCATAAAACGACGAAATTTTTATTCGTTTTATTAATATGCGCCCTATTTGAACGTTCAACGATCTAAAATGCTTGAAAATGATTTTTGCAGCAAAACAGCACGTTTTTGAGCTTTGTCTGCGTTTTAACGCGTAAAACAGCATAAATACGACGAAATTTTTGTTATTCGTTTTATTAATGTGCGTCTATTTGAACGATTTTACCAGCGATCTAAAATGCTTGAAAATGCTTATTTTTAGCAAAGCAACACGTTTTGAGCTTTTAATCTGCGTTTTAACGCGTAAAACAGCATAAAAACGACGAATTTTTTATTATTCGTTTTATTAATATTTAACTCCATTTGAACGATTTCAACGATCTAAAATGTAGAAAATGTATTTTAGCAAAACAGCACGTGCGAGCTTTAATCTGCGTTTTAACGCGTAAAACAGCATAAAAAGACGAGAAATTTTTATTATTCGTTTTATTAATATTTGCTTCTATTTGAACGATTTCAACGATCACAAAAATGCTTGAAAATGCTTATTTTAGCAAAACGGCGTTTTGAGCTTTTAATCTGCGTTTTAACGCGTAAAACAGCATAAAACGCGACGGGGTACGTATTCGTTTTTATTAATATTGCGTCTATTTTGAACGATTTCAACGATCACAAATCGCGAAAATGATTATTTTAGCAAAACAGCACGCTTTGAGCTTTAATCTGCGCGTTTTTACTTGCGCATCAGGCTGCATAAAAACGACGAAATTTTATTTTCGTTTTTTATTAATATTGCTTCTATTTGAACGATTTCAACGATCTAAAATGCTTGAAAATGCTTATTTTAGCAAACAGCGCGTTTTGAGCCCCAATCTGCGTTTTAACGCGTAAGAGCAACATAAAACGACAGATTTTTATTATTCGTTTTTATTAATTGTGCGATCTATTTGAACGTTCAACGATCAAAATGCTTGAAATGCTTATTTTAGCAAAACCGGCACGTTATGAGCTAATCTGCGTTTTTAACGCGTAAAACAGCATAAAAACGACGAATTTTTGTGCTTCGTTTTTATTGGTGTGCGTCTATTTGAACGATTTCAGCGATCTAAAATGCTTAAAAATGCTTGTACAGCAAAACAGCACGTTTTGAGCTTTAATCTGCGT
Source organism: Dalotia coriaria (assembly GCF_025399875.1). Lineage (NCBI taxonomy): Eukaryota > Metazoa > Arthropoda > Insecta > Coleoptera > Staphylinidae > Dalotia > Dalotia coriaria. The sequence continues at coordinate 21,291 of NW_027045794.1, forward strand.
TTTAACGCGTAAAACAGCATAAAACGACAGAAATTTTTATTATTCGTTTTTAGTAATATGCTTCTATTTGAAGACGGTTGCAACGATCTAAAATTAGCGTACTTATTTTAGCAAAACAGCGCGTGTTGAGCTTTGAAAATCTGCGTTTTAACGCGTAAAACAGCATAAAAACGACAGATTTTTTATTATTCGTTTTTATTAATATTGCTATTTGAACAATTCAACGATAAAATGCTTGAAATCTTATTTTAGCAAAACAGCACGTTTGAGCTTTTAATGCGTTTTTTAACGCGTAAAACAGCATAAAACGACGAAATTTTTATTATTCGTTTTTTTATTAATATTGCGTCTATTTGAACGAGTTTCAACGATCTAAAATGTGAGATGCTTATTTTTAGCAAAACAGCACGTTTTGAGCTTTAATCTGCGTTTTACGCGCGTAAAACAGCATAAAACGACCAATTTTTATTATTCGTTTTTTATTAATAACTAACGTCTATTTGAACGATTTCAACGATCTAAAATGCTTGAAAATGAGATTCTTTGGCAAAACAGCGCGGGCTTTAATCTGCGTTTTGGCGTAAAACTGCATAAAACGGCAAAATTTTGTTTCGTTTTATTAATATTGCTTCTATTTGGAACGTTCAACGATCCTAAAATGCTTGAAAACCGCTGGCCCCGGCAAACAGCGTTTGAGGCTTTAATCCTGTGTTTTAAACGTAAAACGGCGTAAAACGACAGAAATTTTATTATTCGTTTTTTTTATTAGCCGTAGCTACTGTTGAACGTTTCAAACGATCTAAAATGCTGAAAATGCGTATTTTATGTGGCACGTTGCCAGGCTTTAATCTGCGCGTATTAACGCGTAAAACAACGCATAAAACGACGAATTTTTATCATTCGTTTTTTATTAATGTACTTCTATTTGAACGATTCCAACGATCTAAAATGCTTGAAAATACTTGGCCACAGCAAAACAGCACGTTTTGAGCTTTTAATCTGCCTTTTAACGTAAAACAACGCCGGCGACGGTACTTATTCGTTTTATTAATATTGCTTCTATTTGAACAATTTCAACGATCTAAAATATACTTGAAAATGATTATTTTAGCAAAACAGCGTTTGGGGCTTTAATCTGCGTTTAACGCGTAAAACAGCATAAAAAACGGCAGAAATTTTTTATTATTCGTTTTTATTAATATTGCGCCTATTTGAACGATTTCAACGATCTAAAATGCTTGAAAAATGATTTTTAAAACAGCACGTTTTGAGCACCTAAATCTGCGTTTTAACGTAAAACGCTTTACTCATCACGACGAAATTTTTATTCGTTTTTTTATTAATGTTGTCTGTTTGAACGATTTCAACGATCTAAAATGCTTGAAAATGCTTATTTTATGAAAACAGCACGTTTTGAGCTTTAATCTGCGTTTTAACGCGTAAAACAACATAAAAACGACGAATTTTATTATTCGTTTTTTATTAATATTGCTTCCATTTGAACGATTTCAACGATCTAAAATGCTTGAAAATGCTTATTTTAGCAAAACAGCACGTTTGAGCTTTAATCTGCGTTGCCGCGTAAAACAGCATAAAAAGACAGAGAGTACAGTATTCGTTTTATTAAATATTGCTTCTATTTGAACGATTTTCCAACGTCTAAAAATGCTTGAAAGTACTTATTTTAGCAAAACAGCACGTTTTGAGCTTTAATCTGCGTTTTAACGCGTAAAACGGCATAAAACGACAGAATTTTTATTATTCGTTTTTATTAATGGCCGTCTATTTGAACGATTTCAACGATCTAAAATGCTTGAAAATGATTGTGCATACGCAGAGCAGCACGCTTTGAGCTTTAATCTGCGGTTTAACGCGTAAACTGCATAAAAACGACGAAATTTTTTTATTTTTTCGTTTTTTTTATTAATATTATCTATTTGAACGATTTCAACGTTAGTGCCCAGAAAACCTTTATTTTAGCAAAACAGCACGTTTTGAGTTTTTTAAATCTGCGTTTTAACGCGTAAAACAGCATAAAACGGCAAATTTTATTATTCGTTTTTTTTTTATTAATATTACTTCATTTGAACGATTTCCAACGTCTAAAATGCTTGAGAAAATGCTTATTTTAGCAAAACAGCGTTTTGAGTTTTAATCTGCGTTTTAACGCGTAAACGCTAAAACAGCGAAATTTTTATTTATTCGTTTTTTATTAATATTTCTTCTATTTGAACGATTTCAACGATCCTAAAATGCTTAGAAAGTACTTATTTTAGCAAAACAGCACGTTCTGACTTTAATCTGCGTTTTAACGCGTAAAACAGCATAAAACGACGAAATTTTTTATTATTCGTTTTATTAATATTAACTTCTATTTGAACGATTTCAACGTTAAATGCTTGAAATCACTTATTTTTAGCAAAACAGCACGTTTTGAGCTTTTAATCTGCGTTTTAACGCGTAAAACAGCATAAAAACGACGAATTTTTATTATTCGTTTTTTATTAATTGTCGCGTCTATTTGAACGATTTCCAGCGATCTAAAATGCTTGAAAAGTGCTATTTTAGCAAACAGCACGTTTGAGCTTTAATCGCGTTTTTAACGCGTAAAACAGCATAAAAACGACAGAAATTTTTATTATTCGTTTTTATTAATAACTGGCTGTTTGAACGATTTCAACGATCAAATCTTAAGTAGCGGCACAGCAAAACAGCACGTTGCGACTTTGTCTGCGTTTAACGCGTAAACAATGTAAACGGCCAATTTTTTATTATTGTTTTATTAATATTTAAGCTTAATTTGAACGATTTTAAAGCACGATCGCGTCGCTGAAATGATTATTTTGGCAAAAGAACAGCACGCTTTTGAACTGATCGCGTTTTAACGCGTAAAACTGCATAAAACGACGAAATTTTTATTTTCGTTTTTATTAATATTACTTCTATTTAGCGGACGATTTCAACGATCTAAAATGCTTGAAATGCTTATTTTAGCAAAACAGCACGTTTTGAGCTTTAATCTGTGTTTTAACGCGTAAAACAGCATAAAAGAAACGACGAAATTTTTATTATTCGTTTTTATTAATATTGCTTCTATTTGAACGATTTCAGCGTCTAAAATGCTTGAAGATGCGATATTTTAGCAGTACAGCACGTTTTGAGCTTTTGATACTGCGATATTAACGCGTAAAACAGCATAAAACGACAGATTTTTATGTTCGTTTTATTAATGTGAAAAGCTTCTATTTGAGACGATTTCAACGATCTAAAATGCTTGAAAATGCTTATTTTAGCAAAACAGCACGTTTGAGCTTTAATCTGCCAGCACAACGCGTAAAACAGCATAAAACGACAGAATTTTATTATTCGTTTTATTAATGTGCTTCATTTGAACGATTCAACGATCTAAAATCAGCGGCGTTTATTTTAGCAAAACAGCACGTTTGAGCTTTTAATCTGCGTTTTAACGCGTAAAACAGCATAAAACGACAGGGAATTTTATTATTCGTTTTTTTTATTAATATTGCGCCCTATTTGAAGACGATTTCAACGATCTAAAATGCTTGAAAATGATTTTTTAGCAAAAACAGCACGTTTGAGCTTTTAATCTGCGTTTTAACGCGTAAAACCTTTATAAATACGACGAAATTTTTATTATTCGTTTTTATTAATAACCCGTCTATTTGAACGATTTCAACGATATAAAATGCTTGAAAATGCTTATTTTAGCAAAACAGCACGTTTTGAGCTTTAATCTGCGTTTTAACGCACGTTTTGAGCTTTTAATCTGCGTTTAACGCGTAAAACAGCATAAAAACGACAGAAATTTTATTATTCGTTTTTATTAATATTGCGTCTATTTGAACGATTTCAACGATCTAAAATGCTTGAAAATGATTATTTAGCAAAACAGCACGCTTTGAGCTTTAATCTGCATTTTAACGCGTAAAACTTCACATAAAACGACGAAATTTTTATTTTCGTTTTTATTAATATTGCTTCTATTTGAACGATTTCAACGATCTAAAATGCTTGAAAATGCTTATTTTAGCAAAACAGCACGTTTTGAGTTTTTTTAATCTGCGTTTTTTTAACGCGTAAAAGCAGCATAAAAACGACGAAAATTTTTATTATTCGTTTTATTAATATTAGCTTCTATTTGAACGATTTCAGCGATCTAAAATGCTTTGAAAATGCTTATTTTAGCAAAACCAGCACGTTCTGAGCTTTAATCTGCGTTTTAACGCGTAAAACAACATAAAACGACTGAAATTTTTATTATTCGTTTTTTATTAATGTACGTCATTTGAACATTTCCAACGATCTAAAATGCTTGAAAATGATTATTTTGGCAAAACGGCACGTTATGAGCTTTAATCTGCGTTTTAACGCGTAAAACAGCAAAAGCGACGAATTTTTTATTATTTCGTTTTTTATTAATTGTGCGTCTATTTGAACAATTTCAACGATCTAAAAATGCTTGAAAATGCTTATTTTAGCAGCAAAACAGCGCGTTTTGAGCTTTTAATCTGCGTTTCAACGCGTAAAACAGCATAAAACGACGAAATTTTTATTATTCGTTTTTTATTAATATTGCTTCTATTTAGGGCGTTTCAGCGATCTAAAATGCTTGAAATGCTTATTTTAGCAAAACAGCACGTTTGAGCTTTTAATCCTGCGTTTTAGCGCGTAAAAACAGCATAAAACGACGAATTTTTATTATTCGTTTTTTTATTAATTGTGCGTCTGTTGAACGATTTCAACGATCGTCTTGAAAATGCTTATTTTAGCAAAACGGCGCGTTTTGAGCTTTAATCTGCGTTTAACGCGTAAAACCAGCATAAAAACGACAGAAATTTTTTATTATTCGTTTTATTAATACTTCTATTTGAACGATTTCAACGATCTAAAATGCTTGAAAATACTTATTTTAGCAAAACAGCACGTTTTGAGCTTTAATCTGCGTTTAACGCGTAAAACAGCATAAAAACGACCAATTTTTTATTATTCGTTTTTTATTAATAGTAAAGCTTCAATTTGAACGATTTCAGCGTCTACAATGCTTGAAAATGCTTATTTTAGCAAAACGGCACGTTTGAGCTTTAATCTGCGTTTTAACGCGTAAAACATAAAACGACGAAATTTTTATTATTCGTTTTATTAATATTGCTTCTATTTGAACGATTTCAAAAGATCTAAAATGCTTGAAAATGCTTATTTTAGCAAAACAGCGCGTTTGCAGGCTTTAATCTGCGTTTTTAACGCGTAAAACAGCATAAACGACGAGAATTTTTATTATTCGTTTTTATTAATATTGCGTCTATTTGAACGATTTCATCGATCTACAAAATGCTTGAAAATGATTATTTTTAGCAAAACAGCACGTTTTGAGGCTTTAATCTGCGTTTAACGCGTAAAACAGCATAAAACGACAGATTTTTATTATTCGTTTTTTATTAATAATGCTTCTATTTGAACGATTTCAGCGATCTAAAATGCTTGAAAATGCTTATTTTTAGCAAAACAGCACGTTCTGAGCTTTAATCACCGCGTTTTAGCGCGTAAAACGGCATAAAACGACGAAATTTTTATTATTCGATTTTTTATTAATATGGCGTCTGTTTGAAGACGATTTCAACGATCCTAAATGCTTGAAAATGATTATTTTTATAAAACAGCACGTTTTGAGCATTAATCTGCGTTTTAACGGCGTAAACAGCATAAAAACGACGAATTTTTATTATTCGTTTTATTAATATTGCGTCTATTTGAACAGTTTCAACGATCTAAAATGCTTGAAAATGCTTATTTTAGCAAAACAGCGCATTTTGAGCTTTAATCTGCGTTTTTAACGCGTAAAACAGCATAAAACGACGAAATTTTTTATTATTCGTTTTTTTATTAATATGCGTCTATTTGAACGATTTCCAGCGATCTAAAATGCTTGAAAATGATTATTTTAGCAAAACAGCACGCTTTGAGCTTTTAATCTGCGTTTTTAACGCGTAAAACTGCATAAAACGACGAAATTTTATTTTTCGTTTTTTTATTAATATTGCTTCTATTTGAACGATTTCAACGATCTAAAATGCTTGAAAATGCTTATTTAGCAAAGAACAGCACGCTGAAATCTGTGTTTTAACGCGTAAAACAGCAAAACGACGAAATTTTTATTATTCGTTTTTTATTAATATTGCTTCACTTTGAACGGTTCAGCGATCTAAAATGCTTCTAAATGCGTATTTAATACAGCACGTTTTGAGCTTTTAATCACTGCGTATTAACGCGTAAAAACAGCAAACGACAATTTTTACATCATTCGTTTTTATTAATATTGCTTCTATTTGAACGATTTCAACGATCTAAAATGCTTGAAAATGCTTATTTTAGCAAAACAGCACGTTTGAGCTTTTAATCACCGCCTTTTAACGCGTAAACAGCATAAAGCGGCAGAAATTTTATTATTCGTTTTTTTATTAATATTGCTTCTATTTGAACGATTTCAGCGATCTAAAATGCTTGAAAATGATTATTTTAGCAAAACAGCACGTTTTGAGCTTTAATCCTGCGTTTTAACGTAAAGAGCAGCATAAAAACGACGAAATTTTGTTATTCGTTTTTTTTTTTTATTAATGTGCGCCTATTTGAACGATTTCAACGATCTAAAATGCTTAGAAAGTAGTTTTTAGCAAAACAGCGTTTTGAGCTTTTAATCTGCGTTTTAACGCGTAAAACAACATAAATACGACAGAAATTTTTTTTTTATTATTCGTTTTTATTAATATTGCGCGTCTATTTGAACGATTTCCAGCGATCTAAAATGCTTGAAAATGCTTATTTTAGCAAAACAGCACGTTTTTGAGCTTTTAATCGTTTAACGCGTAAAACAGCATAAAACGACAGATTTTTATTATTCGTTTTTTATTAATATTGCTTCCATTTGAACGATTTCCAACGATCTAAAATGCTTGAAAATGCTTATTTTAGCAAAACAGCACGTTTTGAAGGCTTTAATCTGCGTTTAACGCGTAAAACAGCATAAAAAGGGCAGAATTTTTTATTATTCGTTTTTATTAATATTGCTTCTATTTGAACGATTTCAACGATCTAAAATGCTTGAAAATGCTTATTTTTGTAAAACAGCGTTTTGAGCTTTAATCACGTTTTAACGCGTAAAACAGCATAAAACGACGAGGGGTACATTATTCGTTTTATTAATATGCGTCTATTTGAACGGTTCAACGATCTAAAATCTTGAAAATGATTATTTTAGTAGCACACTTTGAGCTTTAATCTGCGTTTTAACGCGTAAAACTACATAAAACGACGAAATTTTTATTTTCGTTTTTATTATATTACTTCTATTTGGAACGATTTCCAACGATCTAAAATGCTTGAAAATGCTTATTTTTAGCAAAACAGCACGTTTTGAGTTTTAATCTGCGTTTTAACGCAATAAAACAGCATAAAACGACGAAATTTTTATTATTCGTTTTTATTAATAGCTAGCTTCTATTTGGAACGATTTCAACGGTGATCTAAAATGCTTGAAAATGCTTATTTTAGCAAAACAGCACGTTCTGAGCTTTAATCTGCGTTTTGCGCAAAACAACATAAAAACGGCAGAATTTTTATTATTCGTTTTTATTAATATTGCGTCTATTTGAACGATTTCAACGATCTAAATAAGCGTAGTTATTTTAGCAAAACAGCACGTTATGAGCTGCTAATCTGCGTTTTAGCGCATCGTAACATAAAACGACGAAATTTTTTATTATTCGTTTTTATTAATATTGCTTCTATTTGAACGATTTCAACGATCTAAAATGCTTGAAAATGCTTATTTTAGCAAAACAGCACGTTTGAGCTTTAATCTGCGTTTTAACGCGTAAAACAACATAAAACGACCAATTTTTATTATTCGTTTTTATTAATAATGCTTCTATTTGAACAATTTCAACGATCTAAAATGCTTAGCAGAAAATGCTTATTTTATGAAACAGCACGTTTGAGCTTTAATCTGCGTTTTAACGCGTAAAACAGCATAAAACGACGAAGATTATTTATTATTCGTTTTTTATTAATATTGCGTCATTTGAACGGTTTCAACGATCTAAAACGCGAAAATGATTATTTTAGCAAAACAGCGTTTTGAGGCTTTAATCTGCGTTTTTAACGCGTAAAACAACAAAACGACGAATTTTTATTACTCGTTTTTTATTAATATTGCTTCTATTTGAACGATTTCAACGATCTAAAATGCTTGAAAATGCTTATTTTAGCAAAACAGCACGTTTTGAGCTTTAATCTGCGTTTTAACGCAAAAAAGCATAAAACGACGAATTTTTATTATTCGTTTTTATTAATTGGCGTCTTTTGAACGGTTTCCGATCTTCTTGAAAATGCATTTTAGCAAGACAGCACGTTTTTAGTTTAATCTGCGTTTTAACGCGTAAAAAAGCATAAAAAAAAGAGAAATTTTTTTTTTCGTTTTTTTTTTAATATTGCTTCTATTTGAACGTTTTTAACGATCTAAAAAAGGGTATTTTGCAAAACAGCACGTTTGAGCTTTAATCGGTTTTAACGCGTAAAACAGCATAAAACGACCAATTTTTTTTTTATTTTTTATTAATATTTTTTTTTGAACGATTTCAAAAATCAAAATGCTTGAAAATGCTTATTTTGAAAAAAAACACGTTTTGAGTTTAATCTGCGTTTTAACCGTAAACAACATAAAACGCGAATTTTTTTTTATTCGTTTTTTTTAATTTGCGTCTATTTGAACGATTTCAACGATCAAAATGCAAAATTTTTTTTAAAAACACCGTTTTTAGCTTTAACTCCGGGGTAAAAAAAAATAAAACGACGAAATTTTTTATTCGTTTTTTTTAATATTGCTTCTATTTGGGATTTCCGTCTTGCGAAATTGTTTTTTTTGAAAAAAGCACGTTTTTAGCTTTAATCTGCGTTTTAACGCGTAAAAAAACATAAAACGTTTTATTTTTCGTTTTTTTTTAAAAATTTTCTTCTATTTGAACGATTTCAAAGATCTAAAATGCTTGAAAATGTTTTTTTAGCAAAACAGCACGTTTTGAGCTTTAATCGCGTTTTAACGCGTAAACACATAAAAACGAAATTTTTTTATTCGTTTTTTTTTAATATTGCGTCTATTTGAACGTTTTATCGATCTAAAATGCTTGAAAATGATTATTTTAGCAAAACAGCCGTTTTTAGCTTTAATCTGCGTTTTAACGCGTAAAAAAAGCATAAAAAAGACGAATTTTTATTATTCGTTTTTATTAATAATTTCTATTTGAACATTAACGATCTAAAATGCTTGAAAATGCTTATTTTAGCAAAACAGCACGTTCTGAGTTTTTAAACTGCGTTTTTAACGCGTAAAAACATAAAAAAGACGAAATTTTTTATTATTCGATTTTTTTTAATTGGGGTCTATTTGAACATTCAACGATCTAAAATGCTTGAAAATGATTATTTTTTTGCAAAACAGCACGTTTTTAGCATTAATCTGCGTTTTTAAAGCGTAAAACACATAAAAACGACAATTTTTATTATTTGTTTTTTTTTAATATTGCGTCTATTTGAACGATTTCAACGATCTAAAAAGCTTGAAAAGCTTATTTTAGCAAAAAAGCACGTTTTGAGTTTAATCCGTTTTAACGAGTAAAACAGCATAAAACGCGAAATTTTTATTATTATTTTTATTTATTGCGTCTATTTGAACATTTCAACGATCTAAAATACTTGAAAATGCTTATTTTAAAAACGGGCCCTTTTGAGCTTTAATCTGCGTTTTTAACGCGCAAAAAACATAAAAAAGACGAAAATTTATTTGTTTTATTTATTTCGTCTATTTGAACGTTTTTAACGATTTAAAATGCTTTAAAATGCTTATTTTAGCAAAACAGCACGTTTTTAGCGAATCTGCGTTTTAACGCGTGAAACAGCATAAAACGACAAATTTTTATTTTTCTTTTATTAATTTGCTTCTATTTGAACGACCGTCTTCCGAAAATGCTTATTTAAGCAAAACAGCACGTTTTTAGAATCTGCGTTTTAACGCGTAAAACAGCATAAAACGACGGGGAAATTTTTTTTATTCGTTTTTTTTAATATTTCGTCTTTTTAACGGTTTTGGATCTAAAATTGAAAATGCTTATTTTAGCAAAACAGCACGGGGTTGAATCTGCGTTTTTTCGGTAAAACAGCATAAAAAAGACAAATTTTTTTTTTATTCGTTTTATTAATATTGCTTCTATTTGAACGATTTCAACGATCTAAAATGCTTGAAAAGTTTTTTTAGCAAAAAACGTTTTGAGTTTAATCTGCGTTTTTAAAGCGTAAAACAGCATAAAACGACGTTTTTTACTCGTTTTTATTAATATTGCTTCTATTTAACGGTTTCCCCGATTTAAAAAGCTTGAAAATGTTTTTTTTGCAAAACGTACGTTTTGGTTTTAATCGGCGTTTTTCGCAAAAAAGCTAAAACGACGAATTTTTTATTATTCGTTTTTTATTAAATTTCTTCTATTTGAACGATTTCAACGATCTAAAATGCTTGAAAATGCTTATTTTTAGCAAAACAGCCTTTGAGTTTTTAAACTGCGTTTAACGCGTAAAACACATAAAAAAGACGAAATTTTTTTTTATTTGTTTTTTTAAATTTTTTCATTTGAACGATTTCAACGGAAAATGCTTTTTAAAATGCTTATTTTTTTCAAAAACACGATTTGAGTTTAATCTGCGTTTTAACGCGTAAAAAAGCATTAAAACGCGAATTTTTTTTTGTTTTTATTAATATTGCTTCTATTTGAACGATTTCAACGATGTAAAATGCTTGAAAATGCTTATTTATATCAAAAGCCGTTTGAGCTTTAATCTGCGTTTTAACGCGTAAAACAACATAAAACAACAGATTTTTATTATTTGTTTTTATTGATTTACTTCTATTTGAACGATTTCAACGATCTAAAATGCTTGAAAATGTTTATTTTAGCAAAACAGCGCGTTTTGAGCTTTTAATCTGCGTTTTAACGCGTAAAGAGCATAAAACGACGAAATTTTTATTATTCGTTTTTTATTAATATTGCGTCTGTTGAACGATTTCAGCGATCTAAAATGCTTGAAAATGCTTTTAGAAAACAGCACGTTTTGAGCTTTTAAATCTGCGTTTTAACGCGTAAAACAGCATAAAACGACGAATTTTTTATTTCGTTTTATTAATATTGCTTCTATTTGAACGATTTCAACGATCTAAAATGCTTGAAAATGCTTATTTTAGCAAAACAGCACGTTTTGAAGCTACTGCTTTTAACGCGTAAACAGCATAAAACGACGAAATTTTTTATTATTCGTTTTTTTAATATTGCTTCTATTTGAACGGATTTAACGATTAAAATGCTTGAAAATGCTTATTTTATCAAAACAGCGCGTTTTGAGCTTTAATCGCGTTTTAACGCGTAAAACAGATAAAACGACGAATTTTTATTATTCGTTTTTATGTAATATTGCCTATTTAACGATTTCAACGATCTAAATTGAAAATGCTTATTTAGCAAAAGGCACGTTTGAGCTTTTAATCTGCGTTTTAACGCGTAAAACACATAAAACAGCGAATTTTTATTATTGTTTTTTATTAATATTGCTTCTATTTGAACATTTCAACGATCTAAAATGCTTGAAAATGTTATTTTAGCAAAACAGCGCGTTTTGAGCTTTAATCTGCGTTTTAAGCGTAAAAGAGCATAAAACGGAAAATTTTTTTTATTCGTTTTTTTTTAATTTGCGCCTATTTTCGTTTCCGATCTAAAATTGAAAAAGCTTATTTTTGCAAAAACACGTTTTAGTTTTCTGCGTTTTTAACCCTAAAACAGCATAAAAAAGACAAAATTTTATTATTCATTTTTATTAATTTGCGTCTATTTGAACGTTTCAACGATCAAAAAAACTTGAAATGCTTTTTTTCCAAAAAAGCACGTTTTTAGCCAAAACTGCGTTTTAACGCGCAAAACACATAAAACGACGAAATATTTATTTTTTTTTTTTATTAATATTGCGTCTATTTGAACGTTTTCAACGATCTAAAATGTTTAAAATGCTTATTTTAGCAAAAAAGCACGTTTTTAGCTTGAATCGCGTTTTTGCTGAAATAAAAAAAACGAAAATTTTTTTTATTCGTTTTTTTTAATATTGCTTCTATTTGAACGATTTCAACGATCTAAAAAGCTTGAAAAACAGCAAAACACACGTTTTGAGCTTTAATCTGCAACGCGTAAAACACAAAAACGACGAATTTTTATTATTCGTTTTATTAATATTTCTTCTATTTGAACGATTTCAACGGGGAAAGCGAAAAATTATTGTAGCAAAAAAGCACGTTTGACTTTAATCTGCGTTTTTAACCCTAAAACAAAAACTACAATTTTTATTATTCGTTTTTTTTAATATTGCGTCTTTTGAACGATTTCAACGTCAAAATGCGAAAAAGATTATTTTAAACAAAACAGCACGTTTTGAGTTTTTTAAACTGTTTTTTTTCCGCGTAAAACAGCATAAAACGCTTTTTATTATTCGTTTTTTTTTAAATATTCTTCTATTTGAACGATTTGAACGATCTAAAAAGTTTGAAAATGCTTATTTTAGCAAAAAAGCACGTTTTGAGCTTTTCGCGTTTTAACGCGTAAAACCATAAAAAAGACGAATTTTTATTATTCGTTTTTTTTAGGCTTTTATTTAACGATTTCACGATCTAAAATTTTAAAATCTTATTTTTGCAAAAAACGTTTTGAGCTTTTTCCGTTTTAACGCGGAAAAAAAAAAACGACAAATTTTTATTATTCTTTTTATTAATATTTGCTCTATTTGAAAACTAAAAAAATGCTTATTTTTTCAAAAAAGCCGTTTTGAGCTTTTTAAACTGCGTTTTCCCCTAAAACAGCATAAAACGGAAAAATTTTTTTTTTTTTTTAATATTGCTCTTTTGAACATTTTAACATCTAAAAACGAAAAACTTATTTTAGCAAAAAAGCACGTTTTGAGCTTTAATCTGCGTTTAACGCAAAACAGCATAAAACGACGAAAAATTTTTTTATTTGTTTTTAAATTTTTTGCTCTTTTGAACGCCGATCCCAAAAACGAAAATGCTTATTTTAAAAACAGCACGTTTTTAGCAATCTGCGTTTTAACGGTAAAAAAACATAAAAACAAATTTTTTTTTTATTCGTTTTTTTAATATTTTTTTTGAACGATTTCAACGATCAAAATCTTGAAAATGCTTTTAAAAAACGACGTTTTGACTTTTTTGCGTTTTAACGCGTAAAAAAGCATAAAACGACGAAATTTTTTTTATTTTTTTATTAATATTGCGTCTATTTGAACGATTTTCAACGATATAAAATGCTTGAAAATGCTTATTTTGCAAAACGCACGTTTTGAGCTTTAATCTGCGTTTTAACGCGCAAACACATAAAACGACGAAATATTTATTATTTGTTTTTATTAATATTGCGTTCTATTTGAACGTTTTCAACGATCTAAAATGCTTGAAATGCTTATTTTAGCAAAACAGCACGTTTTGAGCTTCAATCTGCGTTTTAACGCGTGAAATACAGCATAAAACGACGAAATTTTTATTATTCGTTTTTATTAATATTGCTTCTATTTGAACGATTTCAACGATCTAAAATGCTTGAAAATGCTTTTTAGCAAAACAGCACGTTTTGAGCTTTAATCTGCGTTTTAACGCGTAAAACAGCATAAAACGACGATTTTTTATTATTCGTTTTTTCTTAATATTGCTTCTATTTGAACGATTTCAACGATCTAAAATGCTTGAAAATGCTTATTGTAGCAAAACAGCACGTTTTGAGCTTTAATCTGCGTTTTACGCGTAAAACAGCATAAAAACTACGAATTTTTATTATTCGTTTTTATTAATATTGCGTCTATTTGAACGATTTCCAACGATCTAAAAATTGGGAAAAAGCTTATTTATGCAAAACAGCACGTTTTGAGTTTTTAACTGCGTTTCAACGCGTAAAACAACATAAAACGGCGAAATTTTATTATTCGTTTTTTTTTAATATTGCGTCTATTTTAACGTTTCAAAAATCTTTAAAAATTAAAAAATGCTTATTTTAAACAAAACAGCACGTTTTGGCTTTAATCTGGTTTTTTCGCGTAAAAAAAAAATAAAAAAAGACGAAATTTTTTTTATTCATTTTTTATTAATATTGCGTCTATTTTTAACGCGGATTTTAAAATTTCCTTTGAAATCTTTTTTTTTGCAAAACGGCCCTTTTGAGCCTTTTTAAACTGCGTTTTAAGGGAAAAAAAAACATAAAAACGACGAAAATATGTATTATTTGTTTTTTTTAATATTGCGTCTTTTGAACGTTTTAAAGATCTAAAAAAGCTTGGAAAAAGCTTATTTTAAAACAAAAAAAACCGTTTTTTAGCTTCAATCTGCGTTTTAACGCGTAAAAAAACATAAAACGACAAATTTTTTTTTATTCGTTTTTTTTTTAATTTGTTTTTATTTTGGGAAAATTTAACGATCTAAAAAAGCTTGAAAATGCTTTTTTTTGCAAAAAAAGCACGTTTGAGTTTTTAAACTGCGTTTTAACGCGTAAAACAGCATAAAAAAAGACGATTTTTTTTTTATTCGTTTTTTTTTAATTTTTTTCATTTGAACGATTTAAAAGATCTAAAAAAGCTTGAAAAAAGCTTTTTTGTAGCAAAACAGCACGTTTTTAGCTTTAATCTGCGTTTTTAACGCGTAAAAAAGCATAAAAAATACGGGTTTTTTTTTTTTCGTTTTTTTAATATTGCGTCTATTTGAAAAGGGTTTCAACGATCTAAAAAAGCTTAAAAATGATTATTTTGAAAAAAAGCACGTTTTGAGTTTTAACCCGCGTTTTTTCCCCGTAAAAAAGCATAAAAAACGACGAATTTTATTATTCGTTTTTTTTTAATATTGCTTCTATTTGAACGATTTCCCAAAGATCAAAAATTTTTTGAAAATGCTTATTTTAAACAAAACAGCACGTTTTGAGCTTTTAATTCGTTTTTTAACCAAAACAGCATAAAAAAGGGCGAATTTTTTTTTTATTCGTTTTTTTTTAATTTGTTTATTTGAACTTGATTTCAACGATCTAAAAAAGCTTGGAAAACAAGCAAAACAGCCCTTTTGAGCTTTTAAACTGCGTTTTAACGCGTAAAACAGCATAAAAAAGACGAAATTTTTTTTATTCGTTTTTTTTTAATATTGCGTCTATTTTAACGATTTCAACGATTTAAAAATTTAAAATGCTTATTTTCGCAAAAAGGAACGTTTTATTTTAATCTGGTTTTTTTAAATTAAAAAGCATAAAAAGACGAAATTTTTTTTATTTAAATTTTTTTTAATATTTGGGCTATTTTTCGATTTAACGATCTAAAATACTTGAAAATGCTTTTTTTTAGCAAAACAGCCCTTTTGAGCTTTAATCTGCTTTTCGCGCAAAACAAAACATAAAACGACGAATATTTTTTTATTTGTTTTTTTTTTAATATTGGGTCTATTTGAACCCTTTTCAACGATCCAAAAAGCTTGAAAATGCTTATTTTTTGCAAAACAGCCGTTTTGAGGGAAAACCGCGTTTTTTAATTTAAACAGCATAAAAACGACAAATTTTTTTTTATTCCCTTTTTTATTGCCTATTTTTAAAAGATTTCCCCGATCTAAAATACTTGAAAATGCTTATTTAAGCAAAACAGCACGTTTGAAACTTTTAAACTGGGGTTTTAACGCGTAAAAAAAGCATAAAAACGACGGGGAAATTTTTTTTGATTCGTTTTTTTTTTAATATTGCGTCTATTTTAACGATTTCAACGATCTAAAAAGAATATGCTTATTTTTAAAAAAAGCGTTTTTTAGCCCCTTTAAATTCGTTTTAAAAAGATAAAAAAAGGGGTAAAAAAGCATAAAACGACAAAATTTTTCCTTTTTTTTTTAATATTGCTTCTATTTGAACGATTTCAACGGTCAAATGCTTGGTCTTATTTTAGCAAAAAAAAGCACGTTTTGAGCTTTAATCTGCCCTTTTTAAAGCGTAAAAAAACATAAAACGAGAAATTTTTTTTATTCATTTTTAATTTAAAATTGCGTCTTTTGAACATTTCAACGATCTAAAATCCGAAAATGCTTATTTTAGCAAAAAAACGTTTGAGCTTAACCCCCTTTTAAGCGAAACAGCCCAAAAAAAACAAAATTTTTTTTTATTGTTTTTTTAATATTGCTTCTTTTGGGAAAGATTTCAACGATCTAAAATGCTTGAAAATGCTTTTTAGCAAAAAACAGCACGTTTTGAGCTTTAATTTTGCGTTTTTAAAGCAAAAAAGCATAAAAAAGACGAATTTTTTTTTATTCGTTTTTTTTAATATTGCTTCCCTTTTTCGAGTTCAACCCATCTAAAATTTTGAAAAAAGTTTATTTGGGAAAACAGCCGTTTTGAGCTTTTAAACTGCGTTTTTAAAGCAAAAAGGGGAAAATTTAAAAAGGAAAAAAAAACGTCGGGGGGTTTGGGGGGTTTTTTTTGTTAAACCCAATTTCGCGATTTCCAAAAAGCTTTAAATCGTTTAAAAAAACCCAAAAATTACCTTAAAGCAATAAAACGACGAATTTTTTATTTTCCCTTTTTAAATATTGCGTCCTTTTTTGAAAAGGGTTTCAACGATCTAAAATGCTTGAAAAAGGTTTTTTTTAGCAAAACAGCCGTTTTGAGTTTTTAAACTGCGTTTTAACCCTAAAACAAAAATAAAAAAGACGATTTTTTTTATTTCGTTTTTAAATATTGTTTTGGTTTTAACCCATTTCAACGGGTTCCAAAATGTTTGAAAATGCTTATTTTGGGAAAAAAGCCCTTTTATTTAATCTGCGTTTTTTAAAGCGGAAAAAAACATCCCACGAATTTTTTTATTCGTTTTTTTTAATATTGCGTTTTGGAACGATTTCCCATCAAAATACGAAAATGCTTATTTTAGCAAAACAGCACGTTTTGAGTTTTAATCTGCGTTTTTAAAGCGTAAAAAAACAAAAACGACGAAATTTTTTTTATTGTTTTTTTTAATATTGGTTTTTATTTGAACGATTTCAGCGATCTAAAAAAAGCTTTTAAAAAAGCTTTTTTTTAGCAAAACCGGGACGTTTTGGGGCTTTTTTTCTGGTTTTAACGCGGGAAAAAAAGCATTAAAAACCGAATTTTTTTATTCCCTTTTTATTAATATTGCTTCTATTTGAAAAGATTTTAACGATCTAAAAAAGCTTGAAAATGCTTATTTTTAAAAACAGCACGTTTGAGTTTTTAAACTGCGTTTTTAAAGCGTAAAACAGCATAAAAAAGACGAATTTTTTTTTCGTTTTTTTTAATATTGCTTCTATTTAACGGGTTTCAACCCATCCCAAAATGCTTTGAAAAAATGCTTTTTTTTAAGGGGAAAAAAAAAAAACCCCGGTTTTTTAGCTTTAATCTGCGTTTTTAAAGCGTAAAACAACATAAAAAAGACGAAATTTCTATTATTGCCTTTTTTATTGTTTTATTTGATCGATTTCCCCGATCTAAAATTTTGAAAATGCTTATTTAAAAAAACACGTTTTGAGCTTTAATCTGGGGTTTTAACGGGGTAAAAAAAGAATAAAAAAAAGACGAAAAATTTTTTATTATTCGTTTTTTTTAAATTGCGTCTATTTTCAATTTTCAACGGGTCTAAAATTGAAAATGCTTTTTGGGAAAAAAGCACGTTTTGAGTTTTTAAACTGCGTTTTAAGCGTAAAACAACATAAAACGACGAAATTTTTTTTTATTCATTTTTTTTTTTAATATTGCGTCTTTTGAACGATTTCAACGATCTAAAATCTTGAAAATGTTTTTTTTAGCAAAACAGCCGGTTTTTAGCTTTTTAAACTGCGTTTAACCCCGCAAAAAGGGATAGAAACGACGAAATATTTATTTTTTTGTTTTTTAATTTTTGGGGTCTATTTGAATTTTAAAAGATCTAAAATGTTTTAAAAAAAACCCTTTTTTTAGCAAAAAAAGCACGTTTTTAGCTTGAATCTGGGTTTTTTTAAAGCGAAACAGCATAAAACGACAAAATTTTTTTTTTATTCGTTTTTATTTATTTTGTTTTTATTTGAAAAAATTTCAACGATTAAAAAAGCTTTTTAAAAAAGCTTATTTTTAGCAAAACAGCACGTTTTGAGCAATCTGCGTTTTAACGCGTAAAAACAGCAAAAAACGACCCAATTTTTTGGCCAAATTGTTTTTTTTTAATATTGCGGCCCTTTTTAACGTTTCAACGATCCAAAAAAGCTTTGAAAATTTATTTTAGCAAAACAGCCCTTTTGAGCTTTAATCTGCGTTTTTAAAGGTAAAACAGCATAAAAACGACGGGAAATTTTTTTTTATTCGTTTTTTTTAATATTGCTTCTATTTGAACATTTCAACGATCTAAAATGTTTGAAAATGCTTATATTAGCAAAACAAAAACGTTTTGAGCTTTTTAAACTGTGTTTTAACCCCCGTAAAACGGCATAAAAAAAGACGAATTTTTATTATTCGTTTTTATTAATATTGCTTCTATTTGAACGATTTCAACGATCTAAAATGTTTAAATGATTCTTTTAGCAAAACAGCACGTTTTGAGTTTACGATTTTACGTTTAAAATGCATAAAACGACGAATTTTTATTATTCTTTTTTAATAATTGCTTTATTTAGAAACGATTTTAAAATATCTAAAATGCTTGAAAATGCTTATTTTAAAACAGAATTTTATTTTTTTAATCTGCGTTTTAACGCGTAAAACAGCATAAAAACGACGAATTTTTATTATCTTTTTATTAAATATTGCTTTATTTGAACATTAACGATAAAATGTTGAAAATTTATTTTAGCAAAACAGCATTTTGCATTTAATCTGTTTTAACGCGTAAAACAGCTAAAAAACGAAATTTCTATTATCGCTTTTTATTAATATGTTTTATTTGATCGATTTCAACGATAAAAAAAACTTAAAAATGCTTATTTAAAAATCAGCACGTTTTGAGTTTAATCGTTTAAACGTAAAACAGAATAAAAACACGAATTTTATTATCGTTTTATTAAATTGCGTCTATTTTAAACGATTTCAATCGATCTAAAATTGAAAATGTTATTTTAGCAAAAAGCACGTTTTGAGTTTAATCTGCGTTTTAACGCGTAAATAACATAAAAACGAAATTTTATTATTCTTTTTATTAATATTGGTCTATTTGAACGAATTTCAACGATCTAAAATACTTGAAAAGTTTTTCAGCAAAAGCACGTTTTGAGCTTTTAATCTGCGTTTTAACGCCAAAACATGCATAGTAAAGCGAAAACGATTAATTTTTTTTATTAATATTAGTCTTTGAACGTTTCAACGACTAAAATGCTTAAAATGCTTATTTTAGCAAAACAGCACGTTTTGAGTTTGAATCGTTTTAACGCGTGAAACAGCATAAAAACGACAAATTTTTATTATTCGTTTTTATTATTCTATTTAAGATTTCAACGATCTAAAAGCTTGAAAATGCTTATTTTACAAAACAGCACGTTTTGAGCTTTAATCTGCTTTTAACGCGTAAACAGCATAAAACGACGAATTTTTTTTATTCGTTTTATTAATATTGCTCTATTTGAACGATTTCAACGATCTAAAAGCTTGAAAATATTATTTTTAGCAAAACAGCATTTTGGCTTTACAAACGGCTTTAACGAAAAAGCATTAAAACGACGAATTTTTATTATTTCGTTTTTATTAATATTGCTTCTTTTAACGATTTCAACGATACAAATGTTTGAAAATCTTATTTAGCAAACAGCACGTTTAGAGCTTTAATCTCGTTTTTACGCGTAAAATAAAAACGAATTTTTTATTATTCGTTTTTATTAATATTGCTTCTTTTGAAACACGATTAAAATCTTGAAAGCTTATTTTAGCATAAACAGCACGTTTTGAGTTTAATCTGCGTTTTAACGCGTTTAAACGTATTCAAAATCGAAATTTTCATTATTCGTATTTTTTAATAATTGCTTCTATTTGAACGATTTCAACGATCTAAAATGCTTGAAAATGCTTATTTTAGCAAAACAGCACGTTTTGAGTTTTTAAATTTTGCGTTTTAACGCGTAAACGCATTAAAAATAAAATTTTTTATTATTCGTTTTTTATTAATATTGCGTCTGTTGAACGGATTTCAAACCATCTAAAATGCTTGAAAATTATTATTTTGCAAAACAGCACGTTTTGAGATTTTAATTACGTTTAACGTCTAAAAGCATAAAACACAGAATTTTAATATTCGTTTTTATTAATTGCTTTATTGAACGATTTCAAACGATCTAAATTGCTTATGAAAATGCTTATTTTAGCATAAATGCACGTTTTGAAGTTTTAATTTTAAGCGTAAAACAGCATAAAAACGCAAATTTTTTATTATTCGTTTATTTGTATTGCGCTATTTGAACGATTTCAACGATCTAAAATTGATAAAATGATTATTTTAGCAAAACGAGCAGTTTTGAGCTTTAATCTGCGTTTTAACGCGTAACACAGTTAAAACAACGAATTTTTTATTCTTTTTATTAATATTGCGTCTTTTGAACGATTTTTCAACGATCTAAAATATAAAATGCTTATTTAGCAAAACAGCACGTTTTGAGCTTCAATCTGCGTTTTAACGCGTAAACAGCATAAAAACGTATAAATTTTATTATTCGTTTTTATTAATTTCGTCTATTTGAACGATTTAGCGTTCTAAAATGTGAAAAATGCTTATTTTACAAAAACCGTTTTGAGCTTTAATACGCTTTTAACGCGTAAACACATAAAACGACGTTTTTTTATTCGTTTTATTAATATTGCTTCATTTGAACGATTTCAAACGATCTAAAATTGCTTGAAAATGCTTATTTTACAAAACAGCACGTTTTGATTAATCTGCGTTTTAACGTAAAACTATAAACGACGAATTTTATTTTTTTTATTAATATTCTTCTATTTGAACGTTTCAACGATCTAAAATGCTTGAAAATGCTATTTTAAAAATGCAGTTTTATTTTAATTCCGTTTTAACGCGTAAAACACAAAAACGACAAATTTTATTATTACTGCTTTAAATGTTTCCATTTGACGATTCAACGATCTAAATACTTGAAAATGTTTATTTAAGCAAAACACACGTTTTGAGTTTAATCTGCGTTTTAACGCGAAAAAGAAATAGACTAATTTTTTATTCGTTTTGTAATTAATATTGCGTCTATTTTAACATTCAACGATCTAAAATTGAAAATTTATTTTAGCAAAACAGACGTTTTTAAGCTTTTAATCGCGTTTTAACGAAAACACTTAAAACGACGAAATTTTTTATTATTCATTTTATTAATATTGCTTCTATTTAACGATTTCAATTTTAAAATGCTTTGAAAATGCTATATTTTAAGCAAAACAGCACGTTTTGAGCTAAACGCGTTTTAACTTCGTTAAGTAAAAGAGAAATATTTATTATTTGTTTTATTAATATTGTCTATTTGAACGTTTTCAACGATCTAAATTTAAAAATGCTTATTTTAGCAAAACAGCACGTTTTGAGCTTAATCGCGTTTTAACGCGTGAAACAGCATAAAAACGACAAATTTTTATTATTCGTTTTTATTATATTGCTTTTTTGAAAGATTTCAAACGATCTAAAATGTGAAAAGTTTAATTTTGAAAAACAGCACGTTTTGAGTTTTAATCTGCGTTTTAACGCGTAAAACAGCATAAAACGACGAATTTTTTATTATTGTTTTTTTAATATTCGTCTTTTGAACGATTTCAACGATCTAAAATGCTTGAAAATGATTATTTTAGCAAAACAGCACGTTTTGAGCTTTAATCTGCATTTTAACGCGTAAAACAGCATAAAACGACGAATTTTTTTTATTGTTTTTATTTAATATTGCTTCTATTTGAACGATTTCAACGATAAAAAAAAATGTTTTAGAACATATTTTAGCAAAAAGCGTTTTGATTTTAACTGTGTTTTAACGCGTAAAACGCATAAAACGACAATTTTTATTATATTTTTATTTAACTATTCTTATTTGAACGATTTAATCGATCAAAATTTGAAAATGCTTATTTTAGCTAAACCAATTTGAGATTTTAATCTGCGTTTTAACGCGTGAAATGCATAAAACGACGAATTTTATTATTCGTTTTATTAAATCTTATTTGAACGATTTCAACGATCTAAAATGCTTGAAAATTTAATTTTTAGCAAAACAGCACGTTTTGAGCTTTTAATCTGCTTTTAACGTAAAACAGCATTAAAAGAAAAATTTTTATTATTCGTTTTTATTAATATTGCGTCTATTTGAACGATTTCAACCATAAATGCTTGAAAATTATTATTTTGCAAAACAGCACGTTTTGAGATTTTATCTGCGTTTTAACGCGTAACAGCATAAAACGACGAAATTTTTATTATTCGTTATTAATTTTATTATTTGAAAGATTTCAACGATCTAAAATGCTTGAAAATTATTATTTTAGCAAAACAGCACGTTTTGAGATTTTAATCTGCGTTTTAACGCGTAAAACAGCATAAAACGACGAAATTTTTATTATTCGTTTTTATTAATATTGCTTCCATTTGAACGATTTCAACGATCTAAAATGCTTGAAATGCTTATTTTGCAAAACAGCACGTTTTGAGCTTTAATCTGCGTTTTAACGCGTAAAACAGCATAAAACGACGAAATTTTTATTATTCGTTTTTATTAATATTGCTTCTATTTGAACGATTTCAACGATCTAAAATGCTGAAAATGCTTATTTTAGCAAAACAGCACGTTTTGAGCTTTTAATTTTGCGTTTTAACGCGTAAAACAACATAAAAAAGACGAAATTTTTATTATTCGTTTTTATTAATATTGCGTCTATTTGAACAATTTCACGATCTAAAATGCTTGAAATTGCTTATTTTAGCAAAACAGCACGTTTTGAGCTTTTAATCTGCGTTTAACGCGTAAAACAGCATAAAAACGACGATTTTTATTATTCGTTTTTTATTAATATTGCTTCTATTTGAACGATTTCAACGATCTAAAATGCTTGAAAATGCTTATTTTAGCAAAACAGCACGTTTTGAGCTTTAATCTTGCGTTTTAACGCGTAAAACAACATAAAACGACGAAATTTTTATTATTCGTTTTTATTAATATTGCGTCTATTTGAACGAAATTTCAACGATCTAAAATGCTTGAAAATTTCTTATTTCGCAAAACAGCACGTTTTGAGCTTTAATCTGCGTTTTAACGCGTAAAACAGCATAAAACGACGAATTTTTATTATTCGTTTTTATTAATATTGCGTCTATTTGAACGATTTCAACGATCTAAAATGCTTGAAAATGATTATTTTAGCAAAACAGCACGTTTTGAGCTTTAATCTGCGTTTAACGCGTAAAACAGCATAAAACGACGATTTTATTATTCGTTTTTATTAATATTGCTTCTATTTGAACGATTTCAACGATCTAAAATGCTTGAAAATGCTTATTTTAGCAAAACAGCACGTTTTGAGCTTTAATCTGTGTTTTAACGCGTAAAATAGCATAAAAACGACGAAATTTTTATTATTCGTTTTTTATTAATATTGCGTCTATTTGAACGATTTCAACGATCTAAAATGCTTTAAAATGATTATTTAGCAAAACAGCACGTTTTGAGCCTTAATCTGCGTTTTAACGCGTAAAACAGCATAAAACGACGAATTTTTTATTATTCGTTTTTATTAATATTGCTTCTATTTGAACGATTTCCAGCGATCTAAAATGCTTGAAAATGCTTATTTTTAGCAAAACAGACGTTTTGAGCTTTAATCTGCGTTTTAACGTAAAACAACATAAAACGACGAAATTTTTATTATTCGTTTTTATTAATTGCGTCTATTTGAACAATTTCAACGATCTAAAAAAGCTTGAAATTGCTTATTTTACAAAACAGCACGTTTGAGCTTTAATCTGCGTTTAACGCGTAAAACAGCATAAAACGACAATTTTTATTATTCGTTTTTATTAATATTGCTTCTATTTGAACGATTTCAACGATCTAAAATGTTTGAAAATGCTTATTTTAACAAAACAGCACGTTTTGAGCTTTAATCTGCGTTTTAACGCGTAAAAACAGCATAAAAACGACGAATTTTTCTTATTCGTTTTTATTAATATTGCTTCTATTTGAACGATTTCAACGATCTAAAATGCTTGAAAATGCTTATTTTAGCAAAACAGCACGTTTTGAGTTTTAATCTGCGTTTTAACGCGTAAAACAGCATAAAACGACGAAATTTTTATTATTTGTTTTTATTAATATTGCGTCTATTTGAACGATTTCAACGATCTAAAATGCTTGAAAATGCTTATTTTAGCAAAACAGCATGTTATGAGCTTTAATCTGCGTTTTAACGCGTAAAACAGTATAAAACGAGAATTTTTATATTATTGGTTTTATTAATATTGCCGTCTATTTGAACGATTTCAACGATCTAAAATGCTTGAAAATGCTTATTTTAGCAAAACAGCACGTTTTGAGCTTTAATCTGCGTTTTAACGCGTAAAACAGCATAAAAACGACGAATTTTTATTATTCGTTTTTATTAATATTGCTTCTATTTGAACGATTTCAACGATCTAAAAATGCTTGAAATGCTTATTTTAGCAAAACAGCACGTTTGAGCTTTAATCTGCGTTTTAACGCGTAAGACAGCATAAAACGACGAAATTTTTATTATTCGTTTCTTATTAATATTGCTTCTATTTGAACGATTACAACGATGTAAAATGCTTGAAAATGCTTATTTTAGCAAAACAGCACGTTTTGAGCTTTTAATCTGCGTTTTAACGCGTAAAACAGCATAAAACGACGAATTTTTTATTATTCGTTTTTATTAATATTGCTTCTATTTGAACGATTTCAACGATCTAAAATGCTTGAAAATGCTTATTTTAGCAAAACAGCACGTTTTGAGCTTTAATCTGCGTTTTAACGCGTAAAACAGCATAAAACGACGAATTTTTTATTATTCGTTTTTTATTATTTGCTTCTATTTGAACGATTTCAACGATCTAAAATGCTTGAAAATGCTTATTTTAGCAAAACAGCACGTTTTGAGCTTTAATCTGCGTTTTAACGCGTAAAACACATAAAACGACGAGATTTTTTATTATTCGTTTTTATTAACATTGCTTCTATTTGAACGATTTCAACGATCTAAAATGCTTGAAAATGCTTATTTTAGCAAAACAGCACGTTTTGAGCTTTAATCTGCGTTTTAACGCGTAAAATAGCATAAAACGACAAATTTTATTTTCGTTTTTAGCTTATATTGCGTTTTTAACGTATACAGCATTAAAATGCTTGAAATGTATTATTTTGAAAAAGAGTTTTGGCTTTAATCTGCAGTTTTAACGCTAAACAACTAAAAACACAGAAATTTTTATTAGCAATTATAATTTGCGTCTTTTAACTGTTTAACGATCAAACAATTGAAAAGATTATTTTACATTAAACGTGTTTTGAGCTTTTAATCTGCGTTTAAGCGATAAACAGCTTGAAAAAGACGAATTTTTATAATTCGTTTATTTAGTTCTTTAATTTGAACGTTTAACGATCTAAAATGCTTGAAAATCTTATTTTAGATATTAACGTTTGCTTTAATTGCGTTTAACGCGTAAAACAGCTGAAAAGTATTTTTAATAATCGTTTTATTAATCTGTTTTACGTGAAAATTCACATTAAAAGCTTGAAATTTTTTTTTAGAAAACAGTACGTTCTGATTTAATCTGGATTTAACGCATAAAACAAGCATTTAAAAAGACAGACGTTTTTATTCGTTTTTATAATTTAACGCTATTGAACGATTACAACGATGTAAATTCTTGAAATGCTTATTTTAGCATAAATAGTACTTTGAGCTTTTAATCGGATTTAACGTTTTGAAAATGCTTATTTTGCAAAACAGCGTTTTGAGCTTTAATCTGCGTTTTAACGCGTAAAAACATAAAACGACGAATTTTTATTATTCGTTTTTATTAATATTGCTTCTATTTGAACGATTTCAAGATCTAAAATGCTTGAAAATGCTTTTTTAGCAAAACAGCACGTTTTGATTTAATCTGCGTTTTAACGCGTAAAACAGCATAAAAACGCAAATTTTTATTATTTTTTATTAATATTCGCTTCATTTGAACGATTTCAACGATAAAATGCTTGAAAATGCTTATTTTAGCAAAACAGCGTTTAGTTTAATCTGCGTTTTAACGCGTAAAACAGCATAAAAAAATATTTTTATTATTCGTTTTTATTAAATTGCTTAATTTGAAATTTCTAACGATCTAAAAGCTTGGTTATTTTAGCAAAACAGCCGTTTAGTTAATTCGTTTAAGCGTAAAACAGCATAAAACGAAACAATTTTTATTATTTTTTTATTAATATTTCTATTTGAACGATTTCAACGATCTAAAATGCTTGAAAATGTTATTTTAAAAAACACGTTTTGAGCTTTTAATCTGCGTTTTAACGCGTAAAACACATAAAAACGACAAATTTTATATTATTGTTTTTATTAATATTGCTTCTATTTGAACGATTTCAACGCTAAAATGCTTGAAAATGCTTATTTGAACAAAGACGTTTTGAGCTTTAATCTGCGTTTTAACCGTAAAACAGCATAAAACGAAATTTTTATTATTCGTTTTTATTAATATTGCTTTATTTGAACGATTTCAACGATCTAAAATGCTTGAAAATGCTTATTTTAGCAAAACAGCACGTTTTGAGTTTTAATCTGCGTTTTAACGCGTAAAACAGCATAAAACGACGAAATTTTTATTATTCGTTTTTATATTGCTTCTATTTGAACGATTCAACGATTAAAATTTAGAAAAGCATTTTGAGCATAACCGTTTTTAATCTGCGTTAACGCGTAAAACAGCATAAAACGACAAATTTTTATTATTCGTTTTTATTAATATTGCTTCATTTGAACGATTTCAACGTCTAATTGAAAGCTTATTTTAGCAAAACAGCACTTTGAGCTTTAATTCGTTTTAAGCTAAAACAGCATAACGACATTTAACGTTTATAATATTGCTCATTGAACGATTTAACGATCTAAAATGCTTGAAAATGCTTATTTTAGCAAACAGCACGTTTTGAGTTTAATCTGCGTTTTAACGCGAAAACAGCATAAAACGAGAATTTTTATATTGGTTTTATTAATATTGCTCTATTTGAACGATTTCAACGATCTAAAATGCTTGAAAATGCTTATTTTAGCAAAACAGCACGTTTTGAGCTTTAATCTGTGTTTAGCGCGTAAAACAGCATAAAAACGACGAAATTTTATTATTCGTTTTTATTAATATTGCGTCTATTTGAACGATTTCAACGATCTAGAATGCTTGAAAATGCTTATTTTAGCAAAACAGCACGTTTGAAGCTTTAATCTGCGTTTTAATCGCGTTTTTATAATATTGCTTAAAGACAGATTTTACATTATTCGTTTTAAATGCTTTATTTGAACAATTTAACGAACTAAAATGCTTTAATGCTGCTTTTTAGCAAAACAGCACGTTTTGATTTAATCGCGTTTTAACTAAACGATTATTAAAACGGTCATTTAATTTTCGTTTTAATAATTTGCAATTTATTTTAGAATCACAACGATTAAAATGCTTGAAAATGCTTATTTTAGCAAAAACACGTTTTAGTTATCTCGTTTTTAGTAAAAAGCATCAAATCGAAATTTATTATTCGTTTTAAATTTAAAACTCTATTTTGAACAATTACAACGATTCTAAAATGCTTTGAAAATGCGTTATTTATAGCAAAACAGCACGATTTGAGCTTTAATCTGCGTTTTAACGTTAAAGCATCAAAACGACAAATTTTTAATTATTCGATTTATTAATATTTTCAATTTAACAGAACGATTTCAACGATCTTAAAATGCTTTGAAAATGTTTATTTAGCAAAACAGCACGTTTTGAGCTTTAATCTGCGTTTTTAACGCTAAAATACAAAAACGACGAAAATTTTTAATTCTTTTATATTGTCATTATGAACGATTTGCTTAATCTAAATTTTCGCTAAAATGATTAATTTAGCAAAACATACGTTTTATTAAATGCTTCTATTTACGCGAAAACAGCATAAAACGACTAAATTTTATTAAATGTTTTTATTAATAAACAGCTCTATTTGAACGTTTTCTCGATCTAAAAGCTAAAAATGCTTATTATGACAAAACAGTCGTTTTGAGCTTTAATCTGCGTTTTAACGCGAAACAGCATTAAACGACGAAAATTTTAAAATCTTATTTTTAAATGCGTTTTATTTGAACGGTTTCAACGATCTAAAATGCTTGAAAAATGATTTTTTACAAAACAGCACGTTTTAGCTTTAATCTGCGTTTTAACGACTAAACAGCATTAAAACGACGAAATTGTATTATTCGTTTTTATTAAAATGCTTCTATTTGAACGCTTTCAACGTCTAAAATGCTTGAAAATGCAATTATTTTAGCAAAACGCACGTTTTTGAGTTTAATCTGCGTTTTCGCGTAAACACAAAAACGAGAAATTTTTATTATTCGTATTTTGATTAATATGCGTTTATTTGAACGATTTCAACGATCTAAAAGCTGAAAATGTTATTTTAGCAAACAGCACGTTTTGAGTTTAATTCCGTTTAAGCGTAAAACAGCATTAAGAAAAATTTTATTATTCGTTTTTTTAATATTGCGTCTATGAACGATTTCAACGATTAAATGCTTGAAATATTATTTTAGCAAAACAGCACGTTTGACTTTAATCTGGTTTAAGCGTAAACAGCATAAAACGACGAATTTTTTATTTTCGTTTTATTAATATGCTTCATTGAACGATTTCAATCTTAATTGAAAATGCTTATTTAGCAAAACGATCTTTAGTTTAACTGCGTTTTACGCGTAAAACAGCTAAAGTGAAATTTTATTATTTGTTTTTATTAATATTGCTTCTATTTGAACGATTTCAACGATCTAAAATGCTTGAAAATGCTTATCTTAGCAAAACAACGTTTTGAGTTTAATCTTTCGTTTTAATCGCGTTTAAACGCGTAAAACGACGAAATTTTATTAATCGTTTTTATTAATATTGCTTTTTATTTGAACGATTTCAACGATCTAAAATGCTTGAAAATGCTTATTTTAGCAAAAAAAGCACGTTTTGAGCTTTAATCTGCGTTTTAGCGAAAACAGCATAAAAACGACGAAATTTTATTATTCGTTTTTATTAATATTGCGTTTATTTTGAACGTTTTCAACGATCTAAAATGCTTGAAAATGATATTTTAGCAAAACAGCACGTTTTGAGTTTTTAAACTGCGTTTTAACGCGTAAAACAGCATAAAAACGACGAAATTTTTATTATTGTTTTTTATTAATATTGCTCTATTTGAACGATTTCAACGATCTAAAATCTTGAAAATGCTTATTTTAGCAAAAACAGCACGTTTTGAGCTTTTAAACTGCGTTTTCCCTAAAACAGCATAAAAAACGAAAATTTTTATTATTCGTTTTATTAATATTGCTTTTATTTGAACGATTTCAACGATCTAAAATGCTTGAAAATGTTATTTTAGAAAACAGCACGTTTTAGTTTAATCTGCGTTTAACGCGAAAACAGATAAAAAAGACGAAATTTTTATTATTGTTTTTATTAATATTGCTTTTATTTGAACGATTTCAACGATCTAAAATGCTTGAAATGTTATTTTAGCAAAACAGAGTTTTGGCTTTAATCTGCGTTTAACGCTAAAAAAAGCATAAAACGACGAATTTTTATTATTCTTTTTTTTTTTTTTTTTTAAATTTAAAAATTTTAAAAAAATTGGGTTTTCTTTTTTGGGAAAAAAAACGATTTACCAAAAGATTTGTTAAAAAGCTTGAAAGTTATTTTAGCAAAACAGCAAATTTTTTCCCTTTTTAAACCCCGGGAAAAAAAGGGGAAAAAAAAGCCATTTTTAAAAAAAAAAACCGAAAAAATTTTTTTAAAAAA
>NW_027045795.1:0-51424 GCF_025399875.1 Dalotia coriaria
CGAATTTTTTTTTATTCGTTTTTATTTATTGCTTTTATTTTGAAAAAGATTTCAACGATCTAAAAAAAGCTTGAAAATGCTTATTTTAGCAAAACAAACAAGTTTTGAGCCTTTTAACCAAACGTTTTAACGCGTAAAACAGCATAAAACGACGAAATTTTTTTTTATTCCCTTTTTTTTTAATATTGCGCCCATTTGAACGATTTCAACGGGGTCTAAAAAAGCTTGAAAAAAGCTTATTTTAGCAAAACAGCACGTTTTGAGTTTTTAAACTGCGTTTTAACGCGTAAACAGCATAAAACGACGAATTTTTTTTTATTCGTTTTTTTTAATATTGCTTCTATTTGAACGGGTTTCAACGATCTAAAATGCTTGAAAATGTTATTTTTTGCAAAACAGCACGTTTTTTAGTTTTAATCTGCGTTTTAACGCGTTAAAAACATAAAAACGACGAAATTTTTTTTTTATTCGTTTTTATTAATATTGCGTCTATTTGAACGGGTTTCAACGATCTAAAAAAGCTTGAAAATGCTTATTTTAGCAAAAAAAGCACGTTTTGAGCTTTAATTGCGTTTTTAAAGCGTAAAACGGGAAAAACGACGAATTTTTTTTTATTCGTTTTATTAATATTGCTTTTATTTGAACGATTTCAACGGGTCTAAAATGCTTGGGAAAATTTTTTTTTTGGCAAAAAAAGCACGTTTTGAACTTTAATCTGCGTTTTTTAACCCCGTAAAAAAAGCATAAAACGACGGGAAATTTTTATTTCGTTTTTATTAAAATTGTTTTTATTTGGGAAAGATTTCAATGATTAAAAATGCTTGAAAATGCTTATTTTAGCAAAACAAAACACGTTTTGGGCTTTAATCTGCGTTTGAAGCGCGAAAAAAGCATAAAAAAGACGAATTTTTTTTTATTCCCTTTTTATTAATATTGGGTCTATTTGAAGGGGTTTCAACGATCTAAAATGCTTGAAAAAAGCTTATTTTAGCAAAAAAAGCACGTTTTTGAGTTTTTAAACTGCGTTTTAACGCGTAAAAAAAGCATAAAAACGACCCAATTTTTTTTTATTCGTTTTTATTAATATTGCTTCTATTTGAACATTTCAACGATCTAAAAAAGCTTGAAAATTTTTTTTTGGCAAAACAGCACGTTTTGAACTTTAATCTGCGTTTTTAAAGCGTAAAACAGCATAAAACGACGAATTTTTTTTTTATTCGTTTTTATTAAAATTGCTTCATTTGAACGATTTCAATGATCTAAAATGCTTGAAAAAAGCTTATTTTAGCAAAACAGCACGTTTTTGGGGTTTTAACCCCCCCCTTTTTAAAGCAAAACACATTTAAAAACACGAATTTTTTTTTTAATTCCTTTTTATTTATTTCGCCCCCTTTTTAACCCATTTAACGATCTAAAATGCTTTGAAAATGCTTATTTTAAAACAAAACAGTAACCTTTCGAGTTTTTAAACTGCGTTTTAACGCGTAAAACAAAACATAAAAAAGACGAATTTTTTTTTTTCCCTTTTTTTTACGTTTCCTTTTAACGATTTAACGATCTAAAATGCTTGAAAATTTATTTTAGCAAAAAAAGCACGGTTTTTAGAACTGCGTTTAACGCGTAAAAAAAGCATAAAAAAAGACGAAATTTTTTTTATTCCCTTTTTTTTTTATTTCGCCCCCTTTTTAACGGGGTTTCAAACGATCTTTCCCGGGAAAATTTTTTTAAAAACAAAACAGCACGTTTTATTTTAATCTTTCGTTTTTAAAGCGTAAACAGCATAAAAAAAGACGGGAAAAATTTTTTTTTCGTTTTTTTTAATATTGCTTCTATTTGAAAAGATTTCCCCAAAGATCTAAAAAAGCCCCTTTTAAAATGCTTTTTTTTGCAAAAAAACACGTTTTGAGCTTTAATCTGCGTTTTAACGCGTAAAACAGCATAAAAAAGACGAATTTTTTTACCCTTTTTATTTAGCTTTTATTTGAAAAGATTTCAACGGGTCTAAAAAACTTTTTTTTTATTTAAAAAGCAAAGTTTTTAACCCCCAATCGCGTTTTAAAGCAAAAAAGCAAAAACCACGAATTTTTTTATTCCGTTTTTTAAAAATTGTTTTTTTTGAACGATTTTTAAATCTAAAATGCTTGGAAAAAGCTTTTTTTTAGCAAAACAGCACGTTTTTGGTTTTTAAACTGCGTTTTAACGCGTAAAAAAGCATAAAAAAAGAAAATTTTTTTTATTCGTTTTTATTTATTTCGTCTATTTTTAAGGGTTTCCAAAGATCTAAAATGCTTTGAAAATGCTTATTTTGGGAAAAAAAAGCACGTTTGAGCTTTTAATCCGCGTTTTTAAAGCGTAAACAGCATAAAAAAAGACGAATTTTTATTATTCGTTTTTTTTAATATTGTTTTATTTGAACGATTTCAACGATCTAAAATGCTTGAAAATGCTTATTTTTGGGAAAAAAAGCACGTTTTGATTTTAATCTGCGTTTTAACGCGTAAAACAGCATAAAACACAAAAATTTTTATTATTCGTTTTTTTAATATTGCGTCTATTTGGGAAAGATTTCAACGATTTAAAACGCTTGAAAATGCTTATTTTAGCAAAAAAAGCACGTTTTGAGTTTTTAACCGCGTTTTAACGCGTAAAAACGGGAAAAACCACAAATTTTTTTATTATTCGTTTTTTAAAAATTGCTTCTATTTGAACGATTTTTTTATTTTTTTCTGCGTTTTAACGCGTAAAACAGCATAAAAAAAGACGATATTTTTTAACCCTTTTTTTTTAAAATTGCGTCTATTTGAACGGGTTTCCCAAAGATCTAAAAAAGCCGAAAAACTTTTTTTTAAAACAAAACAGCAAGTTTTGAGTTTTAAACTGGCTTTTTAACCCCGAAAACAGCATAAAAAAAGACGAAATTTTTTATTATTCATTTTTATTTTATTGCGTCTATTTGAACGATTTCAACGATCTAAAAAGCTTGAAAATGCTTATTTTAGCAAAACCCGCACGTTTTTTAGCTTTAATCTGCGTTTTTAAAGCGTAAAAAAAGCATAAAAAAGACGAATTTTTTATTCGTTTTTATTAAAATTTCTTCTATTTGAACGATTTCCCCAAAGATCTAAAATGCTTGGGAAAAAGCTTATTTTTGGGGAAAAAAAGTTTTGAGTTTTAAACTGCGTTTTAACGCGTAAAAAAAGCAAAAACGACGAATTTTTTTAAATTTGTTTTTTTTAATATTGCTTCTATTTGCACGATTTCCCAAAGATCTAAAATGCTTTAAATTTTATTTTAGCAAAACAGCACGTTTGGGCTTTAATCTGCTTTTAACGCGTAAAAAAAGCATAAAACGACGAATTTTTTTTTATTCGTTTTTTTTTTAATATTTTTTCTATTTGAACGATTTCAACGATCTTAAAAAAGCTTGAAAAAGTTTTTTTTTAGCAAAAAAAGCACGTTTTGAGGTTTATTCTGCGTTTTTAAAGCGTAAAAAAGCATAAAAAACGACGAAATTCTTTTTTTATTCGTTTTTTTTTAATATTGGTCTATTTGGGAAAGATTTCAACGATCTAAAAAAAGCTTAAAAAGCTTATTTTAGCAAAAAAGCACGTTTTGAGTTTAAAACGCGTTTTAAGCGTAAAACAGCATAAAAAAGACGAATTTTTTTTTATTTTTGTTTTTATTAATATTGTTTCCCATTTAACGATTTCAAACGATCTAAAATGCTTGAAAAATTTTTATATTTTAGCAAAAAAAGAATGTTTTGGTTTTTTCCCTTTTAACGCAGAAAAGCATAAAAACGACGAAATTTTTATTATTCGTTTTTATTAATATTGCGTCTATTTGAACGATTTCAACGGGTTTAAAAATGCTTGAAAATGTTTTTTTTTGGGGGAAAAAAAGCACGTTTTGGGTTTTAATCTGCGTTTTAACGCGAAAAAAAGCATAAAAAAGAAAGAAATTTTTTTTTTATTTGTTTTTTTTTTTATTTCGTCTATTTAAGATTTCAACGATCTAAAATGCTTTAAAAAAGCTTTTTTTTAAAACAAAACAGCACGTTTTGAGCTTAAACTGCGTTTTAAGCGGGAAAACAAAACATAAAAAAAGACGAATTTTTTTTATTCGTTTTTATTAATATTGGTTTTTTTAAAAAGGGTTTTAACGATCTAAAATGCTTGAAAATTTTATTTTAGCAAAAAAAGCACGTTTTGAGTTTTAAACTGCGTTTAAGCGTAAAAAAAAACATAAAAAAGACGAAAAAATTTTTTTTATTCGTTTTTATTAATATTGCGTCTATTTGAACGATTTCAACGATTTAAAAAAGCTTGAAAATGCTTATTTTCAAAAAAAACGTTTTGAGCTTTTTAAACTGGGGTTTTTAAAGCAAAACAGCAAAAAAAAAAGACGAAATTTTTTTTTTATTTGTTTTTTTTTTTTATTGCTTTTTATTTGAACGATTTCAACGATCTAAAAATGCTTGAAAATGCTTATTTTAGCAAAAAAAGCACGTTTTTAGCTTTTTTTTTGCCAAACCCCAAACAGCATAAAAAAGACGAAATTTTTTCCAAATTTGTTTTTATTAATATTGGGGTTTTATTTGAACGATTTCAACGATCTTAAAATTTCTTGAAAATGCTTATTTTAGCAAAAAAAAAGTTTTTAGCTTTTAAACTGCGTTTTTTAACGGGAAAACAGCAAAAAACGAAAAATTTTAATTTTGTTTTTATTAATATTGCGTCTATTTGAACGATTTCCCCAAAGATCTAAAAAGCTTGAAAATGCTTATTTTAGCAAAACAGCAAATTTTAAAACTTTAATCTGCGTTTTAACGCGTAAAAAAGCATAAAAAGACGAATTTTTATTATTCGTTTTTATTAATATTGCTTCTATTTGGGAAAGATTTCAACGATCTAAAAAAGCTTGAAAATGCTTATTTTAGCAAAACAGCACGTTTTGACCCTTTTTTCTGGTTTTAACGCTAAAACAGCATAAAACGACGAAAATTTTTTTTATTCGTTTTTTTTTAATATTTTCCCCATTTGAACGAATTTAAAAGATCTAAAAAAAGCTTGAAAATGCTTTTTTTTAGCAAAAAAAGCACGTTTTTAGTTTTTTTCTTGTTTTAACGCGTTCGTTAAAAAAGACGAAATTTTTTTTATTCGTTTTTATTAATATTTCTATTTGGAAAAGTGGGTTTCAACGATCTAAAATGCTTGAAAATGTTTTTTTTTAGCAAAAAAAGCAGTTTTACCCTTTTTTCGCGTTTTTAAGCGGGAAAAAAGCATAAAAAAAGACGAATTTTTTTTTTATTCGTTTTTTTATTGCTTCTATTTGAACGAATTTTAACGATTAAAAAAGCTTGAAAATGTTATTTTAGCAAAAAAAAAAGCACGTTTTTAGCTTTTTTTCTGGGGTTTTAAGGTAAAAAAAACATAAAAACGACGAAATTTTTATTATTCGTTTTTTTTTAATATTGCGTCTATTTGAAGATTTCAACGATTTAAAATGCTTAAAAAGCTTTTTTTTAGCAAAAAAAGCACGTTTTGAGCTTTAAATTTTGCGTTTTTAAGCGTTTAAAAAATAAAAAAAAATTCCCTTTTTTTATTCGTTTTTATTTTTATTCTTTTATTTGAAAAGATTTCAACGATCTAAAAAAAGCTTTAAAATGTTATTTTAGCAAAAAAGCAAGTTTTGAGCTTTTTAAACTGCGTTTTAACGGGTAAAAAAAACATAAAAAAAGAGAAAATTTTTTTATTCGTTTTTTTTTAATATTGTCTTTTTTGAACGGGTTTCAACGATTTAAAAAAGCTTGAAAATGCTTAAAGCAAAAAAGCACGTTTTTAGCTTTTTAAACTGCGTTTTAACGCGAAAACAGCATAAAAAAAGACGAAATTTTTTTTATTCGTTTTTATTTTTCGCCCCCCAAAAAGATTTCAACGATTTTAAAAAACCTTTAAAACTTTTTTTTAAAACAAAAAAGCACGTTTTGGGTTTAACCCCCGTTTTAACCCCGTAAAACAGCATAAAAAAGACGAATTTTTTATTATCGTTTTTTTAAAATTTCCTATTTGAACGGGGTTTCAACGATCTAAAATGCTTGAAAATGTTTTTTTTTAGCAAAACAGCACGTTTTGAGCTTTAATCTGCGTTTTAACGCGTAAAATTTTCATAAAAAAAGACGAATTTTTTTTTTATTCGTTTTTATTAATATTGCCCCCGGAACGATTTAACGATCTAAAAAAAGCTTGGGAAAAAGCTTTTTTTTTAGCAAAAAAGCACGTTTTGGCTTTTTTTTCTGCGTTTTTAAAGGTAAAACAAAAATAAAAAAAGACAAATTTTTTTATTATTGTTTTTATTAATATTGGTCTATTTGAACATTTTAACGATCTAAAATGCTTGAAAATGTTTTATTTAAAACCAGCACGTTTTGGGTTTTTAAACTGCGTTTTTAAAGCGAAAAAAGAAAAAAAGACGAATTTTTTTTTTATTCGTTTTTATTAATATTGCTTCTATTTTAAAAAAAATTTCCCCAAAGATCTAAAAGCTTAAAAAAAAGTTATTTTAAACAAAAAAAAGCACGTTTTGGTTTAATTTTGCGTTTTAACCCTAAAACAGCATAAAAAAAAGACGAAAAATTTTTTTTTTTTTGTTTTTATTAATATTGTTCTATTTGGGAAAGATTTTAACGATCTAAAATGCTTGAAAATGTTTTTTTTTGCAAAACAGCACGTTTTGGGTTTTTAAACTGCGTTTTAAGCAAAAAAGAATAAAAGACGAATTTTTTATTATTCGTTTTTTTTTAATATTGGTTTTTATTTAAAAAATTTCAACGATCTAAAAGCTTAAAATGCTTATTTTAAACAAAACAGCACGTTTTGAGCTTTTTAAACGCGTTTTAACGCGTAAAACAGCATAAAAAAAAGACGAAAAATTTTTAATTTTTGTTTTTATTACTATTGCCCCATTTGAACGATTTCAACGATCTTGGGGCCCCCTTTAAAAAAGCTTATTTTAGCAAAAAGCACCCTTTTGAGTTTTTTAATCTGCGTTTTAACGCAAAAAAAGATTTAAAAAAAGCGAATTTTTTTTTATTCGTTTTTTTTAATATTGCCTATTTGAACGGGTTTCAACGATCTAAAATGCTTGGAAAAAGCTTATTTTAGCAAAACAGCACGTTTTGAGCTTTTTAAACGCGTTTTAACCCCGTAAAAAAACGACGAAAATTTTTTTTTTCGTTTTTTTTTAATATTGCTTTTATTTTTAAACGATTTTAACGATCTAAAAAAGCTTGAAAAAGCTTATTTTAAAACAAAAAAAGCACGTTTTGAGCTTTAATCTGCGTTTTAACGCGTAAAAAAAGCCAAAAAAATGAATTTTTTTTATTCGTTTTTTTTTAATATTGCTTTTATTTTTAACGATTTCAACGGGTCTAAAAATGCTTGAAAAAAGCTTATTTTAAACAAAACAGCACGTTTTGAGCTTTAATCTGGTTTTTAAAGCGTAAAAAGGGATAAAAAAGACGAAATTTTTATTATTCGTTTTTTTTTAATATTGCGTCTATTTGAACGATTTCAACGATCTAAAATGCTTGAAAAAAACTTTTTTTTAGCA
This sequence comes from Dalotia coriaria, assembly GCF_025399875.1. Classification (NCBI taxonomy): domain Eukaryota; kingdom Metazoa; phylum Arthropoda; class Insecta; order Coleoptera; family Staphylinidae; genus Dalotia; species Dalotia coriaria. The sequence continues at coordinate 7,612 of NW_027045795.1, forward strand.
AAAAGACCCCTTTTTAGCTTTAATGTGCGTTTTAAACCCGTAAAAAGCATAAAAAAACGATTTTTTAAATTCCCTTTTTTTTTAATATTGCTTCTATTTGAACGATTTCAACGATCTAAAATGCTTGAAAATGCTTATTTTAGCAAAAAACACGTTTTTAGCTTTAATCTGCGGGGTTTTTAAAGTAAAACAGCATAAAAAAAGACGAAATTTTTATTATTTTGTTTTTTTTAATATTGCGTCTATTTGAACTAAATTTTAACGATCTAAAAAAGCTTGAAAATGCTTATTTTAGCAAAAAAAAAAAACACGTTTTGAGCTTTATTCTGCGTTTTAAAAAGCGTAAAAAAGCATAAAAAAAAAGAAATTTTTATTATTTGGGTTTTTTTTTTTATTGCGTCTATTTGAACGATTTCCCAAAGATCTAAAATGGGTTGAAAATGTTATTTTTGCAAAAAAAAAGTTTTGAGTTTTAATCTGCGTTTTAAACCCCCAAAACAGCATAAAAAAAGACGAATTTTTTTTTATTCGTTTTTATTAATAGTTTTTATTTAAAAGATTTTAACGATCTAAAATGCTTGAAAATGCTTTTTTTTTAGCAAAACAGCACGTTTTTAGTTTTTAAACTGGGGTTTTTAAAAAGCGTAAAACAGCATAAAAAAAGACGAAATTTTTTTTATTCGTTTTTATTAATATTGCGCCCATTTGAACGATTTCAAAAGATCTAAAAAAGCTTGAAAAGTTTTTTTTAGCAAAAAATGTTTTGAGTTTTTAAACTGCGTTTTAACGCGGGAAAACAGCATAAAAAAGAGTTTAATCTGCGTTTTTAACCGTAAAACAGCATAAAACGACGAAATTTTTATTATTCGTTTTTTTTTAATATTGTTTCTATTTAAACGATTTCAACGATTAAAATGCTTGAAAATGCTTATTTTAAAAAGACGTTTTGAGCTTTAATCTGCGTTTAACGCGTAAAACAGCATAAAAACAGAATTTTTATTATTGTTTTTAAATATTCGTCTATTTGAACGATTTCAACGATCTAAAATGCTTGAAAATGCTTTTTTTAGCAAAAAAGTTTTTTAGTTTAATCGCTTTTAACGCGTAAAACAGCATAAAAACGACGAAATTTTTATTATTCGTTTTTTTTAATATTGCTCTATTAACGATTTCAACGATTAATGCGAAAATGCTTATTTTGCAAAACAGCACGTTTTGAGTTTAATCTGCGTTTTAACGCGTAAAACAGCATAAAAACGACGAATTTTATTATCGTTTTTATTAATATTGCTTCTATTTTAACGATTCAACGATCTAAAAAAGCTTTAAAAATGCTTATTTTAGCAAAACAGCACGTTTTGAGTTTAATCTGGTTTAACGCGTAAAACAGCATAAAAAATGACGAATTTTTTTATATTCGTTTTTATTAATATTGCGTCTATTTGAACGATTTCAACGATCTAAAATGTTTTAAAAAAGCTTATTTTAAAACAAAACAAAACAAGTTTTGAGGAACCCGCGTTTTAACGCGTAAAACAGCATAAAAAAAGACGAATTTTCTATTATTCGTTTTTATTAAATTGCGTCTATTTGAACGATTTCAAGATCTAAAAAATTTCTTGAAAAAAGCTTATTTTAAAACAAAAAAAGCACGTTTTGAGCTTTAATCTGCGTTTTAACGCGTAAAACAGCATAAAAAAAGACGAATTTTTTATTATTCGTTTTTTTTAATATTGCTTCTATTTGAACGATTTCAACGATCTAAAAAAGCTTGAAAATGCTTTTTTTTAAACAAAACAGCACGTTTTGAGTTTTTTTTTCCCCCCTTTTAACCCCAAAAAAAGCATAAAGTCGACGAAATTTTTATTATTCGTTTTTTTTAAAATTGCGTCTATTTGAACGGGTTTCAACGATCTAAAAAAGCTTGAAAATGCTTATTTTAGCAAAACAGTAATGTTTTGAGTTTTAATCTGCGTTTTTTTAACCCCGTAAAACAGTATAAAAAAAGACGAATTTTTTATTATTCGTTTGTTATTAATTTTTGCTTCTATTTAAAAAGATTTCCCAAAGATCTAAAAAAGCTTTAAAAAAGCTTTTTTTTAGCAAAAAAAATTACGTTTTGAGTTTTAATCTGCGTTTTAACGCGTAAAAAAGCATAAAAAAGACGAAATTTTTATTATTTTGTTTTTTTTAATATTGCTTCTATTTGAACGATTTCAACGATCTAAAAATGCTTGGAAAAAAGCTTATTTTAAAACAAAACAGCACGTTTTTAGTTTAATCTGCGTTTTTTAAAGCGTAAAACAGCATAAAACGGCGAATTTTTTTTTATTCGTTTTTTATTTTTGCGTCTATTTGAACGATTTCAACGATCTAAAAATGCTTGAAAATGCTTATTTTACAAAAAAAGCACGATTTGAGCTTTAATCTGCGTTTTAACGCGTTTAAAAACATAAAAAAAGACGAATTTTTTATTATTCGTTTTTTTTAAAAATTCCGTCCAAAAACCAAACCCTCCCGCCCAAAACCTTTTTAAAACAAAACAGCACGTTTTGAGCTTTAATCTGCGTTTTAAGCGTAAAAAAAAGATAAAAAAGACGAATTTTTTTTTATTGTTTTTATTAATATTGCTTTTATTTGAACGATTTTTTTCGGGGTCTAAAATGCTTCAAAATGCTTATTTAGCAAAAAAGCACGTTTTGATTTTTAAACTGCGTTTTAACGCGTAAAAAAGCATAAAACGACGAATTTTTTTTATTCGTTTTTATTAATATTGCGCCCATTTGAAAAGATTTCCCCAAAGGGTCTAAAATGCTTGAAAATGCTTATTTTAAAACAAAAAAAGCACGTTTTGAGCTTTAATCAGCGTTTTAACGCGTAAAACAGCATAAAAAAGACGAAATTTTTTTTTATTCGTTTTTATTAATATTGCGTCTATTTGAACGGGTTTCAAAAGGGGTCTAAAATGCTTGAAAAAGCTTATTTTAGCAAAACAGCACGTTTTGAGCTTTATTCTGGGGTTTTAACGCGTAAAAAAAGCATAAAAACCCACGAAATTTTTATTATTCGTTTTTTTTTAATATTGCGTCTATTTGAACGATTTCAACGATCCAAAATGCTTGAAAATGCTTATTTTTAAACAAAACAGTACGTTTTGAGCTTTTAACGCGTTTTAACGCGTAAAACAGCATAAAAAAAGACGTGGTTTTTTTTATTCGTTTGTTATTAATAGTTTATTTAAACGATTTTAACGATCTAAAATTTGAAAATGCTTATTTTAGCAAAAAAACCAAGTTTTGAGTTTAAATTTTGCGTTTTAACCTAAAAAAAAAATTTTTATTTTTTTTTAAAATTTTTTTTAACGTTTTAATTAAAAAATTTAAAACATTTTTAAAAACGTTTTTTTAATTCTTTTTAAAGGTAAAAAAGATAAAAAGGAATTTTTTTTTTTTTTTTTTAAAATTTTTTTTTAACGTTTAATAAAAGCTTAAAAAATTTTAAAAAACCCCTTTTTTTAATTTTTTAATAAAAACAAAAAACGGGAAAAATTTTTTTTAAATTTTTTTTTTTAAAAGCTTTTTTAAGGGCCCAAAGCTAAAAGCTTAAAAGATTTTAAAAAACCTTTTTTTAATTGCGTTTTAACGGTAAAAAAGCATAAAAACGACGAATTTTTATTATTCTTTTTTTATATTTTATTTTAAAATTTAACGATTAAATCTAAAAAAGCTTGAAAAGTTTTTTTAGCTGTTTTTGGTTTTAACGCCTTTAAAAAGCTAAAACAGAAAAACAATTTTATTATTCTTTTTAACATTAAGTTTAAAACGAAAATGCTTTTTACTTTAAAGGTTTGCTTTAACGGAAACCATAAAAAGCTTTTTTATTATTGTTTTATTTTGTCTATTTGAACGATTAACGCTAAAAATGCTTGAAAGCTTATTTTAACGCGTTTTAACGCGTAAACGCTAAAAACGAAATTTTAACCCTTTTTATTAAATTTCGTTTTTTTAAATTTCCATTTAAATTTAAAACATTTAAAAAGCTGATTTTATTTAAACGCGTTTTAAGTTAAACGCTAACGCGAAACTTTTTAATTTGTTTATTAATATTCGTTTTTAAATTTCCATTTAAAAACGAACCCATTTTGAAAACAAATTTTAGCAATTTGGGTTTTTCGCGTTTAAAAAAGCTAAAAACAAAATATTTTTTTTTTATTTTTGTTTATTTCCATTTAAAAGATTTAAAAAATTAAAATGCTTTTTTAAAAGTTTTTTAGCAAAAAGCGTTTTTAACGCGTTTAACGCTAAAACGCAAAAAATTCGTTTTTATTATTTTTTTATTGCATTTAACGATTAAAATCTTAAAATGCTTTTAAAAAGCCTTTTTTGCAATCGCGTTTTAAGCTTAACGCTTTACGCAAAATAAAACGTTTTTATTAAATTTCGTTTTTTTAATATTTCGTCATTTGAAAAGTTATTTCAAACACAAGTTTGAAATTTAAATTTTGAACGGAAACGATAAAAAGCGAAATTTTTTTTACGTTTATTTAAAGCTTTTTACTTTAAAATTTAAATTGCGAAAAATTTATTTTCAAAAAGCAAAAGCTTTAAAATTTCTTTTTAAGCAAAAAAAGCTAAAAGACGAATTTTTTTAAAATCGTTTTATTAATAGCCATTTAAATTTTCCCTTTTAAATTAAAATTTCTTTTTTTAGCAAACACAATTCAATGTGTTTTGAGTTTTAATCTGCGTTTTAACGCGTAAAACAGCATAAAACGACGAAATTTTTATTATTCGTTTTTTATTAATATTGCTTCTATTTGAACGATTTCCAACGATCTAAAATGCTTGAAAAATGCTTTTATTTTAGCAAAACAGCACGTTTTGAGCTTTTAATCTGCGTTTTAACGCGTAAAACAGCATACAAAACGACGAATTTTTATTATTCGTTTTTATTAATATTGCGTCTATTTGAACGATTTCAACGGATCTAAAATGCTTGAAAATGCTTTTATTTTAGCAAAAACAGCACGATTTGAGCTTTAATCTGCGTTTTAACGCGTAAACAGCATAAAAACGACGAATTTTTATTATTCGTTTTATTAATATTGCGTCTATTTGAACGATTTCAACGATCTAAAAATGCTGAAAATGTTATTTTAGCAAAACAGTACGTTTTGAGTTTAATCTGCGTTTAACGCGCGTAACACAGCATAAAATGACGAATTTTTTTATTATTCGTTTGTTATTAATATTGCTTCTATTTAAACGATTTCAACGATCTAAAAATGCTTGAAAATGCTTATTTTAGCAAACACCAATACGTTTTGAGTTTCTTTAATCTGCGTTTTAACGCGTAAAACAGCATAAAACGGCGAAATTTTTATTATTCGTTTTTTTATTAATACTAATATTGTTTCTATTTGAACGATTTCAACGATCTAAAATGCTTTGAAAATGCTTATTTTAGCAAAACAGCACGTTTTGAGCTTTAATCTGCGTTTTAACGCGTAAAAATACATAAAACGACGAATTTTTTTATTATTCGTTTTTATTAATATTGCGTCTATTTGGAACGATTTCAACGATCTTAAAATGCTTGAAAAATGCTTATTTTAGCGCAAAACAGCACGATTTGAGCTTTAATCTGCGTTTTAACGCGTAAAACAGCATAAAAACGACGAATTTTTATTGCCCGTTTTTATTAATATTGCGTCTATTTGAACGATTTCCCAACGATCTAAAAATGCTTGAAAATGCTTTATTTTAGCAAAATACAATGTTTTGAGCTTAAATCTGCGTTTTAACGCGCAAAACAGCATAAAACGACGAATTTTTTATTATTCGTTTTTATTAATATTGCTTCTATTTGAACGATTTTAACGATCTAAAAATGCTTGAAATGCTTATTTTAGCAAAACAGCATCGTTTTGAGCTTTAATCTGCGCTTTAACGCGTAAAACAGCATAAAACGACGAATTTTTTATTATTCGTTTTTATTAATATTGCGTCTATTTGAACGATTTCAACGATCTAAAATGCTTGAAAATGCTTATTTTAGCAAAACAGCACGTTTCTTTGAGCTTTAATCTGCGTTTTAACGCGCGTAAAAACAAGCATAAAAAACGACGAATTTTTATTATTCGTTTTTATTAATATTGCTTCTATTTGAACGATTTCAACGATCTAAATGCTTGAAAATGCTTATTTTAGCAAAACAGCACGTTTGAGTTTTTAATCAGCGTTTTAACGCGTAAAACAGCATAAAAAACGACGAAATTTTTATTATCTGTTTTTATTAATATTGCGTCTATTTGAAGGATTTCCCAACGATATAAAAATGCTTGAAAATGCTTATTTTGTTGCAAAAACAGCACGTTTTATTTTCATCTGCGTTTTAACGCGCGTAAAACAGCACATAAAAACACGAATTTTTATTATTCGTTTTTCATTAATATTGCTTCTATTTGAACGATTTCAATCTACATCTAAAATGCTTGAAAATGCATATTTTAGCAAAACAGCACGTTTTGAGCTTTTAATCTGCGTTTTAACGCGTAAAACAGCATAAAAAACGACGAATTTTTATTATTCGTTTTTATTAATATTGCGTCTATTTGAACGATTTCTACGATCTAAAATGCTTGAAAATGCCTATTTTGAAAGATTCCCGGCCCCCATTATTCGTTTTATTAATATTGCTTCTATTTTGAACGATTTCAACGATCTAAAATGCTTGAAAAATGCTTATTTTAGCAAAACAGCACGTTTTGAGCTATTCTGCGTTTTAACGCGTAAAACAGCATGTGACGAAATTTTATTATTCGTTTTTATTAATATTGCGTCTATTTGAACGATTTCCAACGATCTAAAATGCTTGAAAATGCTTATTTTAGCAAAACAGCACGTTTTGAGCTTTAATCTGCGTTTTAACGCGCGTAGAACAGCATAAAAATGACGAATTTTATTATCGGTTTTTTATTAATATTGCTTCTATTTAAACGATTTCAACGATCTAAATGCTTGAAAATGCTTATTTTAGCAAAACGCACGTTTTGAGTTTAATCTGCGTTTAACGCGTAAAACAGCATAAAAACGACGACATTTTTATTATTCGTTTTTATTAATATTGCTTCTATTTGAACGATTTCAACGATCTAAAATGCTTGAAAATGCTTATATTTTAGCAAAACAGCACGTTTTGAGGCTGTAATCTGCGTTTTAACGCGTAAACAGCATAAAAACGACGAATTTTTATTATTATTCGTTTTTATTAATATTGCTTCTATTTTGAACGATTTGAACGATCTAAAATGCTTGAAAATGCTTATTTTAGCAAAACAGCACGTTTTGAGCTTTTAATCAGCGTTTTAACGCATAAAACAGCATAAAACGACGAAATTTTTTATTATTCGTTTTATTAATATTGCGTCTATTTGAACGAGGGGATTTCAACGATCTAAAATGCTTGAAATGCTTATTTTAGCAAACAGCACGTTTTGAGCTTTTTAATTGCGTTTTAACGAGTAAAACAGCATAAAACGACGAAATTTTTATTATTCGTTTTTATTAATATTGCGTCTATTTGAACGATTTCAACGATCTTAAAATGCTTTGAAAATGCTATTTTAGCAAAACAGCACGTTTTGAGCTTAATTCGCGTTTTAACGCGTAACAAAGCATAAAAACGACGAATTTTATTATTCGTTTTTCATTAATATTGCTTCTATTTGAACGATTTCAACGGGATCTTAAAAATGCTTGAAAATGCTTTTATTTTAAAGCGTAAAACAGCACGTTTTGAGCTTTAATCAGCGTTTTAACGCGTAAACAGCATAAAAAACGACGAAATTTTAATACTCCGTTTTTATTAATATTGCGTCTATTTGAACTAGATTTCAACGATCTAAAATGCTTGAAAATGCTTATTTTAGCAAAAACAGCACGTTTTGAGCTTTAATCCGCGTTTCTTAACGCGTAAAACAACAGCAGCATAAAACGACGAATTTTTATTATCTGTTTTATTAATATTGCTTCTTATTTTGAACGATTTCAACGGGATCTAAAATGCTTGAAAATGCTTATTTTAGCAAAACAGCACGTTTTGAGCTTTAATCTGCGTTTTAACGCGCGTAAAAACAGCATAAAACGACGAATTTTTATTATTCGTTTTTTATTAATATTGCGTCTATTTGAACGATTTCCCAAAGATCTATAACGCTTGAAAATGCTTATTTTAAAGCAAAACAGTTAATGTTTTGAGCTTTAATCTGCGTTTTAACGCGTAAAACAAGTATAAAAACGACGAATTTTTAATTATTCGTTTTATTAATATTGCTTTAGTTTTGAACGATTTCAACGATCTAAAAATGCTTGAAAATGCTTTATTTTAGCAAAAACAGCAATGTTTTGATTTTATTCTGCGTTTTAACGCGTAAAACAGCATAAAACGACGAAATTTTTATTATTCGTTTTTATTAATATTGCGTCTATTTGAACGATTTCAACGACTAAAAATGTTTGAAAATGCTTTTATTTTAGCAAGCAAAACAGCACGTTTTTGAGTTTTTAATCTGCGTTTTAACGCGTAAAACAGCATGTAAAAATGACGAATTTTTTATTATCTTCGTTTTATGAATATTGCTTCTATTCAAACGATTTCAGCAACGATCTAAAATGAAAATGCTTATTTTAAAGCAAAACGGCACGTTTTGAGTTTTAATCTGCGTTTTAACGCGCAAAACAGCATAAAAAACGACGAAATTTTTATTATTTGTTTTTTTATTAATATTGCTTCTATTTGAACGATTTCAACGATCTAAAAATGCTTGAAAAATGTTTATTTTAGCAAAACAGCACGTTTTGAGCTGTAATCGCGTTTTAACGCGGGTAAAGCAGCATAAAAACGACGAATTTTTATTATTCGTTTTTATTAATATTGCTTCTATTTTGAAACGATTTGAACGATCTAAAATGCTTGAAAATGCTTATTTTAGCAAAACAGCACGTTTTGAGCTTTTAATCAGCGTTTTAACGCATAAAACAGCATAAAACGACGAAATTCTTTTTATTATTCGTTTTTATTAATATTGTGTCTATTTGAACGATTTCAACGATCTAAAATGCTTGAAAAATGCTTTTATTTTAGCAAAAACAGCAATGTTTTGAGCTTTTAATCTGCGTTTTAACGCGTAAAACAGCATGTAAAATGACGAATTTTTATTATTCGTTTTTATTACTGTTTCTATTCAAACGATTTCAACGATTCAAAAATGCTTGAAAATGCTTATTTTAGCAAAAAACGGCACGTTTTGAGCTTTTAATCTGCTTTAACGCGTAAAACAGCATAAAACGACGAAATTTTTATTATTCGTTTTTTATTAATATTGCTTCTACTTGAACGATTTCAACGATCTAAAATGCTTGGAAAATGTTGTACGTCAAAACAGCACGTTTTGAGTTTAATCTGCGTTTTAACGCGTAAAACAGCATAAAAATGACGAATTTTTATTATTCGTTTTATTAATATTGCTTCCTCTATTCAAATGATTTCAACGACTTAAAATAAGCTGGAAAATGCTTATTTTAGCAAAACGGCATCGTTTTGAGCTTTAATCTGCGTTTTAACGGGCAAAACAGCATAAAAAACGACGACATTTTTATTATTCGTTTTTATTAATATTGTTTATTTGAACGATTTCAACGATCTAAAAATGCTTGAAAATGCTTATTTTAGCAAAAACAGCACGTTTTGAGCTGTAATCCGCGTTTTAACGCGTAAAACAGCATAAAAACGACGAATTTTTTATTATTCGTTTTTATTAATATTGCTTCTATTTTGAACGATTTCAACGATCTAAAAATGCTTGAAAAATGCTTATTTTAGCAAAAAAAACAGCACGTTTTGAGCTTTATTCTGCGTTTTAACGCGTAAAACAGCATAAAAACGACGAAATTTTTATTATTCGTTTTTATTAATATTGCGTCTATTTGAACGATTTCAACGATCTAAAATGCTTTGAAAAATGCTTATTTTAAAGCAAAACAGCACGTTTTGAGCTTTTAATCTGCGTTTAACGCGTAAAACAGCATAAAAATGACGAATTTTTTATTATTCGTTTTTATTAATATTGCTTCTATTCAAACGATTTCAACGATCTAAAAATGCTTGAAAATGCTTATTTTAAAGCAAAAACGGCACGTTTTGAGCTTTTAATCTGCGTTTTAAACGCGCAAAACAGCATAAAAACGACGAAATTTTATTATTTGGTTTTTATTACTTTCATTGCTTCATTTGAACGATTTCAACGATCTAAAGCCGCCGGAAAATGTTTATTTTAGCAAAACAGCACGTTTGAGCTGTAATCTGCGTTTTAACGCGCGTAAAACAAGCATAAAAACGACGGAATTTTTATTATCTTCGTTTTTTATTAATATTGCTTCTATTTTGAAACGATTTGAACGATCTAAAATGCTTTGAAAATGCTTATTTTTAGCAAAACAGCATCGTTTTGAGCTTTAATCAGCGTTTTAACGCATAAACAGCATAAAACGACGAAATTTTTATTATTCGTTTTTATTAATATTGTGTCTATTTGAACGATTTCAACGATCTAAAATGCTTGAAAATGCTTATTTTAGCAAACAGCACGTTTTGAGCTTTTAATCTGCGTTTTAACGCGTAAAAACAGCATATAAAAAATTACGAATTTTTATTATTCGTTTTTATTAATATTGCTTCTATTCAAAACGATTTCAACGATCTAAAATGCTTGAAAATGTTTTATTTTACAAAAACGGCATGTTTTGTTTTAATCTGCGTTTTAACGCGCAAAACAGCATAAAACGACGAAATTTTTATTATTCGTTTTTATTAATATTGCTTCTATTTGAACGATTTCAACGATCTAAAATGCTTGAAAATGCTTATTTTATCAAAACAGCACGTTTTGAGTTTTAACCTGCGTTTTAACGGCAAGGTAAAACAGCATAAAAAACGACAAAAATTTTTTATTATTCGTTTTATTAATATTGCGGTTCTATTTGAACGATTTCAACCATCTAAAATGCTTGAAAATGCTTTTATTTTGCGCAAAACAGCACGTTTGAGCTTTAATCTGCGTTTTAACGCGTAAAACAAGCATAAAAACGACGAATTTTATTATTCGTTTTTATTAATATTGCTTCTATTTGAACGATTTCAACGATCTAAAATGCTAGAAAATGCTATTTTAAAGCAAAACAACAGCACGTTTTGAGTTTTAATCTGCGTTTTAACGCGTAAAACAGCATAAAAAAACGACGAATTTTTATTATCTGTTTCTTATTAATATTGCGTCTATTTAAACGATTTCAACGATCTAAAAAATGCTTGAAAATGCTTATTTTAGCAAAAACAGCATCGTTTTGAGCTTTTAATCTGCGTTTTAACGCGTAAAAACAGCATAAAAACGACGAATTTTGTATTATTCCGTTTTTATTAATATTGGTTTATTTTGAACGATTTCAACGATCTAAAATGCTTGAAAATGCTTTTATTTTAGCAAAACAGCATCGTTTTGAGTTTTAATCTGCGTTTAACGCGTAAACAGCATAAAAACGTGACGAATTTTTTATTATTCGTTTTTTATTTATATTGCGTCTATTTGAACGATTTCAACGATCTAAAATGCTTGAAAATGCTTATTTAGCAAAACAGCACGTTTTGAGCTTAATCAGCGTTTTAACGCGTAAAACAGCATAAAAACGACGAAATTTCTTTTATTATTCGTTTTATTAATATTGCGTCTATTTAAACGCGTGATTTCAACAATCTAAAAATGCTTAAAATGCCAGTTTTAGCAAAACAAAGCACGTTTTGTGCTTTTAATTCGCGTTTTAACGCCTAAAACAGCATAAAAACGACGAATTTTTATTATTCATTTTATTAATATTGCTTCTATTTGAACGTGATTTCAATGATGTAAAAATGCTTGAAAATGCTTATTTTAGCAAAACAGCACGTTTTGAGCTTTAATCTGCGCTCAACGCGTAAACAGCATAAAACGACGAAATTTTTATTATTCGTTTTTATTAATATTGCGTCTATTTGAACGATTTCAACGATCTAAAAAATGCTTGAAAATGCTTATTTTAGCAAAACAGCACGTTTTGAGCTTTATTCTGCGTTTTAACGCGTAAACAGCATAAAAACGACGAAATTTTTATTATTCGTTTTTATTTTTATTGCGTCTATTTTGAACGATTTCAACGATTCAACATGCTTTGAAAATGCGCTTATTTTAGCAAAAAACAGCACGTTTTATTTCTTAATCTGCGTTTTAACGCGTAAAACAGCATAAAACGACGAATTTTTATTATTCGTTTTTATTAATATTGCTTCTATTTGAACGTGATTTCAACGATCTAAAAATGCTTAAAAATGCTTATTTTAGCAAAACAGCACGTTTTGAGCTTTAATCTGCGTTTTAACGCGTGGAAAATAAGTATAAAAACGACGAAATTCTTATTATTCCGTTTTTTATTAATATTGCGTCTATTTGAACGATTTCAACGATCTAAAATGCTTGGAAAATGCTTATTTTAGCAAAACAGCACGTTTTGTTTTAATCTGCGTTTTAACGCGTAAAACAGCATAAAAACGACGAATTTTTATTATTCGTTTTTTATTAATATTGCTTTATTTGAATCCATTTCAACGATCTAAAATGCTTGAAAATGCTTATTTTGTGAAAAAACACCACGTTTTGAACTTTAATCTGCGTTTTAACGCGTAAAACAGCATAAAAACGACGAATTTTTTATTATTCGTTTTTTATTAATATTGCTTCTATTTGAAACGATTTTCAACGTGATCTAAATGCTTGAAAAATGATTATTTTAGCAAAACAAAGCACGTTTTGAGTTTTAATCTGCGTTTTAACGCGTAAAACAAGTACAAAACGACGCAGTTTTGTTATTCGTTTTATTAATATTGCGTCTATCGGAACGATTTCAACGATCTAAAATGCTTGAAAATGCTTATTTTAGCAAAACAGCACGTTTTGAGCTTTGTAATCTGCGTTTTAACGCGTAAAACAGCATAAAAATGACGAATTTTTTATTATTCGTTTTATTAATATTGCTTCTATTTAAACGATTTCCCCAACGATCTAAAAATGCTTGAAAATAAGCTTATTTTAAAGAAACACCACGTTTGCGCTTTAATCTGCGTTTTAAAGCGTAAAACAGCATACAAAACGACGAAATTTTTATTATTCGTTTTTACATTATTGCTTCTGTATTTTGAACGATTTCAACGATCTAAAATGCTTGAAAATGCTTATTTTAGCAAAACAGCACGTTTTGAGTTTTAATCTGCGGTTTAACGCGTAAAACAGCATAAAACGACGAATTTTTATTATTCGTTTTTATTAATATTGCTTCTATTTGAACGATTTCAACGATCTAAAAATGCTTGAAAATGATTATTTTAGCAAAACAGCACGTTTTGAGTTTTAATCTGCGTTTTAACGCGTAAAACAGCATAAAAACGACGAAGTTTTTTGTTATTCGTTTTTATTAATACTATGTCTATTTGAACGATTTCAACGATCTAAAATGCTTGAAAATGCTTTTATTTTGCAAAACAGCACGTTTTGAGCTTTAATCTGCGCTTTAACGTGCGTAAAACAGCATAAAAATGACGAATTTTATTATTCGTTTTTATTAATATTGCTTCTATTTAAACGATTTCAACGATCTAAAATGCTTGAAAATGCTTATTTTAGCAAAACAGCACGTTTTGAGTTTTAATCTGCGTTTTAACGCGTAAAACTGCATAAAACTACGAAATTTTTTATTATTCGTTTTTATTTATATTGCTTCTATTTGAACGATTTCAACGATCTAAAATGCTTGAAAATGCTTATTTTAGCAAAACAGCACGTTTTGAGCTGTAATCTGCGTTTTAACGCGTAAAACAGCATAAAAACGACGAATTTTTATTATTCGTTTTTATTAATAATATTGCTTCTATTTGAACGATTTCAACGATTTAAAATGCTTGAAAATGCTTATTATTTTAGCAAAACAGCACATTTTGAGTTTTTAATCAGCGTTTCTTAACGCATAAAACAGCATAAAAAAACGACGAAATTTTGTATTATTCGTTTTATTAATAATATTGCGTCTATTTGAACGATTTCCAACGATCTAAAATGCTTGAAAATGCTTATTTTAGCAAAACAGCACGTTTTGAGCTTTTAAGCTGCGTTTTAACACGTAAACAGCATAAAAAACGACGAATTTTTATTATTCGTTTTATTACTGTTGCTTCTATTTGAACGATTTCAACACCTAAAAAATGCTTGAAAATGCTTATTTTAGCAAACAGCATCGTTTTGAGCTTTAATCTGCGTTTTAACGCGTGAAACAGCATAAAAACGACGAATTTTTTTATTATTCGTTTTATTAATATTGCTTCTATTTAAACGATTTCAACGATCTAAAATGCTTGAAAATGCTTATTTTAGCAAAACAGCATCGTTTTGAGTTTTAATCTGCGTTTTAACGCGTAAAACGGCATAAAACGACGAATTTTTATTATTCGTTTTTACTTATATTGCGTCTATTTGAATGATTTCAACGATCTAAAATGCTTGAAATGCTTATTTTAGCAAAACAGCACGTTTTGAGCTTTAATCAGCTGCTCTTTAACGCGTAAAACAGCATAAAAACGACGAAATTTTTATTATTCGTTTTATTAATATTGCGTCTATTTGAACGATTTCAACAATTCAAAATGCTTGAAAATGCTTTATTTTAGCAACACAGCACGTTTTGAGCTTTAATCTGCGTTTGAACGCTCTAAAACAGCATAAAAACGACGAATTTTTATTATTCGTTTTTATTAATATTGCTTCTATTTTGGAACGATTTCAATGATCTAAAAATGCTTGAAAATGCTTATTTTAACAAACAGCTCGTTTAAGCTTTAATCTGCATTTTAACGCGTAAAAAACAGCATAAAAACGACGAAATTTTTATTATTCGTTTTTATTAATATTGCGTCTATTTGAACGTGATTTCAACAATCTAAAATGCTTGAAAATGCTTATTTTGTGCTGTTCGTTACGTTTTGAGCTTTTATTCTGCGTTTAACGCGTAAAACAGCATAAAAACGACGAAATTTTTATTATTCGTTTTTATTTTTATTGCATCTATTTGAACGATTTCAACGATCTAAAATGCATGAAAATGCTTGGTTTTAGCAAAAACAGCACGTTTTATGCTTTATTCTGCGTTTTAACGCGTAAAACAGCATAAAAACGACGAATTTTTATTACATTCGTTTTTATTAATATTGCGTCTATTTGAAACGATTTCAACGATCTAAAAATGCTTGAAAATGCTTATTTTAGCAAAACAGCAATGTTTTGAGCTTTAATCTGCGTTTTAACGCGTAAAACAGCATAAAAACGACGAATTTTTATTATTCGTTTTTATTAATATTGCGTCTATTTGAACGATTTCAACGATCTAAAATGCTTGAAAATGCTTTATTTTAGCAAACAGGACGTGTTTTGAGCTTTAATCGCGTTTTAACGCTAAAACAAAAGCATAAAAAACGACGAATTTTTTATTATCTGCTTTTTATTAATATTGCTTCTATTTGAACGTTTCAACGATCTAAAAATGCTTGAAAATGCGCTTATTTTAGCAAAACAAGCAAATGTTTTGAGCTTTTAATCTGCGTTTTAACGCGGAGAACAGCATAAAACCAATAAATTTTTATTATTCGTTTTTATTAATAATATTGCGTCTATTTGAACGATTTCAACGATCTAAAATGCTTGAAAAGCTTATTTTAGCAAAACAGCGTTTTGAGCTTTAATCTGCGTTTTAACGGGCGTAAAACAGCATAAAAACGACGAAATTTTTATTATTCGTTTTTATTAATATTTCTTCTATTTGAACGATTTCAACGATCTAAAATGCTTGAAAATGCTTATTTTGTAGCAAAAACAGCACGTTTGAGCTTTTATTCTGCGTTTTAACGCGTAAAACAGCATAAAAACGACGAAATTTTTATTATTCGTTTTATTAATATTGCGTCTATTTGAACGATTTCAACGATCTAAAAATGCTTGAAAATGCTTTGGTATTTTAGCAAAAACAGCACGTTTTGAGCTTTTAAATCAGCGTTTTTTGCAAAACAGCATAAAAAACGACGGTGAAATTTTTATTATTCGTTTTTATTAATATTGCGTCTATTTGAACGCGATTTCAACGATCTAAAATGTGCTTGAAGCTTATTTTAGCAAAACAGCACGTTTTGATGTTTTTTGCATCTGCGTTTTAACGCGTAAAACAGCATAAAAACGACGAATTTTTATTATTGGTTTTTACAATATTGTTTCTATTTGAACGATTTCAACGATCTAAAAAATGCTTGAAAATGCTTATTTTAGCAAAACAGCACGATTTGAGCTTTAATCTGCGTTTCTTTAACGCGTAAAACAGCATAAAAACGACGAAATTTTTATTATCCGTTTTTTATTAATATTGCGTCTATTTGGTGATTTAAACGATCTAAAATGCTTGAAAATGCTTATTTTAGCAAAACAGCACGTTTTGAGCTTTTAATCTGCGTTTTAACGCGCGTAAACAGCATAAAATGACGAATTTTTTATTATTCGTTTTTATTAATATTGCTTCTATTTGAACGATTTCAACGATCTAAAATGCTTGAAAATGCTTATTTTAGCAACACAGCACGTTTTGAGCTTTATCTGCGTTTGAACGCCTAAAACAGCATAAAACGACGAATTTTTATTATTCGTTTTTATTAATATTGCTCTATTTGAACGATTTCAATGATCTAAAATGCTTGAAAATGCTTATTTTAACAAAACAGCTCGTTTTAAGCTTTAATCTGCATTTTAACGCGTAAAACAGCATAAAAACGACAGAAATTTTTATTATTCGTTTTTATTAATATTGCGTCTATTTGAACGATTTCAACAATCTAAAATGCTTGAAAATGCTTATTTTAGCAAAACAGACGTTTTGAGCTTTATTCTGCGTTTTAACGCGTAAAACAACATAAAAACGACGAATTTTTATTATTCGTTTTTATTTTTATTGCATCTATTTGAACGTTTCAACGATCTAAAATGCTGAAAATGCTTATTTTAGCAAAACAGCACGTTTTATGCTTTATTCTGCGTTTTAACGCGTAAAACAACATAAAACGACGAATTTTTATTATTCGTTTTTATTAATATTGCGTCTATTTGAACGATTTCAACGATCTAAAATGCTTGAAAATGCTTATTTTAGCAAAACAGCACGTTTGAGCTTTTATTCTGCGTTTTAACGCGTAAAACAGCATAAAAGCGAAATTTTTATTATTCGTTTTATTAATTATTGCGTCTATTTGAACGATTTCAACGATCTAAAATGCTTAAAATGCTTATTTTAGAAAGACTTTAAAACTTAATCTGCTTTTAAGCAAAACAAAAACGAATTTTATTATTCGTTTTATAATAATGCTCATTTAATTTCACGTTAAAATTTGAAACTTTATTTTGCAAACCACGTTAAAACTAAAATTTCTTATTTTTTGCGAAAAAAGCATACAAATTTTTAACGTTTTAAATAAATTTTTTATTTTCGTTTTTATTAAAATTTGCCCCCCCTATTTGAACGATTTCCCAAAGATCTAAAATGCTTGAAAATGCTTATTTTTGCAAAAAAGCCGTTTTTAGCAATCAGCCCTTTTAACGCGTAAAAAAAGCATAAAACGACGAAATTTTTATTATTCGTTTTTTTTTAATAATTTCCCTCATTTAACGATTTCAACGATCTAAAATGCTTGAAAATGCTTATTTTAGCAAAAAAGCCCTTTTTTAGCTTTAATCTGCGTTTTTAAAGCGTAAAACAACATAAAAAAGACGAATTTTTATTATTCGTTTTTTTTTTGCCCTCGGAACGGTTTTAACGATCTAAAATCCCCGAAAATCTTATTTTAGCAAAACAGCACGTTTTTGAGCTTTTTAAACTGCGTTTTAACGCGTAAAACTGCATAAAAAAGACGAAATTTTTTTTATTCGTTTTTTAATTTTTGCTTCTATTTGAACGATTTCAACGGTCAAAAAAGCTTGAAAATGCTTATTTTAAAAGCAGCACGTTTTTAGCTTTAATCCCGTTTTTTTCGCGTAAAAAAGCCCAAAAAAGACAATTTTTATTATTCGTTTTTTTTTAATATTGCGTCTATTTGAACGATTTCCCCGATCTAAAATGCTTGAAAATGCCCATTTTAGCAAAAAAAAGCCGTTTTGGGGCTTTAATCTGCCCTTTTAACGCGTAAAACAACATAAAAACGACAATTTTTAATTTTTCGTTTTTTTTATTAATATTGGGGTCTATTTTAACATTTTTAACTATCAAAATGCTTTAAAATCTTATTTTGCCCAAAAAAGTACGTTTTGGAGGGTTTTTAAACTGCGTTTTAACGCGTAAAACAGCATAAAAATGACGAATTTTTATTATTCGTTTTTTTTTAAAATTTTCTATTTAAACGATTTCAACGATCTAAAATGCTTGAAAATGCTTATTTTAGCAAAAAACCCCACGTTTGAGCTTTTTAAACTGCGTTTTTAACCCCCAAAAAACATAAAAAAGACAAATTTTATTATTCTTTTTTTTAAAATTTTCCTTTTGAACGATTTAACGATCAAAATGCTTGAAAAAACTTATTTTGAAACAGCCCTTTTTAGCTTTAATCTGCGTTTTCGCGTAAAACAGCATAAAAAAGGCAGAAATTTTATTATTCGTTTTTTTTAAAAAATTCGTCTGGTTTCAACGTCTAAAATGCAAAATGCTTATTTTAGCAAAACAGCCGTTTTGAGCTTTTTTTCCGTTTTTTCGCGTAAAACACATAAAAAACGGAAATTTTTTTTTATTCGTTTTTTTTTTTTTATTGCATCTATTTGAACGATTTCCAGCGATCTAAAATGCTTGAAAATACTTATTTTAACAAAACAGCACGTTTTGAGCTTTAATCTGCGTTTTAACGCGTAAAACAACATAAGAGCGGCGTTTTTATTATTCGTTTTTTATTAATATTGCTTCTATTTGAACGAGACAAACGATCTAAAATGCTTGAAAATGTATTTTGGGAAACAGCGCGATTTGAGCTTTTAATCGCGTTTTAACGCGTAAAGCATAAAAGCGAAATTTTATTATTCGTTTTATTAATATTGCGCACGTCTATTTAGACGATTTCAGCGATCTAAAAATGCTTGAAAATACTTATTTTAGCAAAACAGCACGTTTTGAGCTTTAATCCTGAGTTTTAGCGTAAAACAGCATAAAATGACGGGTATTTTATTATTCGTTTTTATTAATTGCTTCTGTTTGAAGACATTGATTTCAACGATCTAAAATGCTTGAAAATGCTTATTTTTAGCAAAACAGCACGTTTTGAGGCTTTTATTCGCCGCGTTTTAACGCGTAAAACAGCATAAAACGACGCGAAGGGAATTTTTATTATTCGTTTTTTTTATTAATGTGCGTCTATTTGAACGAGATTTCAACGATCACAAAATGCTTGAAAATGCTTATTTTATGCTTTAAAACAGCACGTTTGAGCTTTAATCTGCGTTTTTAACGCGTAAAACAGCATAAAACGACAGGTATTCGTTTTTTATTAATATTACGTCTATTTGAACGATTTCAACGATCTAAAATGGCGAAAATGCTTATTTTAGCAAAACAAGGCGTTTTTGAGCTTTAATCTGCGTTTTCTTAACGCTAAAACAGCATAAAACGACGAATTTTTATTATTCGTTTTTTATTAATGTGCTTCTATTTGAACGATTTCAGCGATCGTGTGAAAATGCTTATTTTAGCAAAACAGCGCGTTTTGAGCTTTAATCTGCGTTTTAACGCGAACAGCATAAAACGACGAATTTATTATTCGTTTTTTATTAATATTGCGTCTATTTGAACGATTTCAACGATCTAAAATGCTTGAAAATGCTTATTTAGCAAAACAGCACGTTTGAGCTTTATTCTGCGTTTTAACGCGTAAAACAGCAAAACGACGAATTTTTTATTATTCGTTTTTTATTAATATTTCTTCTATTTGAACAGTTCAACGATCTAAAATGCTTGAAAATACTTATTTTAGCAAAACAGCACGTTTTGAGGCACATTCTGCGTTTTAACGCGTAAAACAACATAAAACGACCAGGGAATTTTTATTATTCGTTTTATTAATATTGCGCCTATTTGAACGATTTCAACGATCCTAAAATGCTTGAAAATGCTTGTACAGCAAAACAGCGCACGTTTTGAGCTTTAATCCAGCGTTTTAACGCGTAAACAGCATAAAACGACGAAATTTTTATTATTCGTTTTTTATTAATATTGCGTCTATTTGAACGATTTCAACGATCTAAAATGCTTGAAAATGCTTATTTTAGCAAAACAGCACGTTTGAGCTTTAATCTGCGTTTAACGCGTAAAACAACATAAAACGGCAAAGATTTTTATTGTTGGTTTTTATTAATGTGCTTCTATTTGAACGATTTCAGCGATCTAAAATGCGCGAAATTAACTTATTTTAGCAAAACAGCGCGATTTGAGCTTTAATCTGCGTTTTAACGCGTAAAAACAGCATAAAACGACAGAGAATTTTATTATCCGTTTTTTTATTAATATTGCGTCCTATTTGAACGATTTAAACGATCTAAAATGCTTGAAAATACTTATTTTAGCAAAACAGCACGTTTGAGCTTTTAATCTGCGTTTTTAACGCGTAAAACAGCATAAATGACAATTTTTTATTATTCGTTTTTTATTAATAGTAGCTTCCTATTTGAACGATTTCAACGATCTAAAATTAGCGAAATGCTTATTTAGCAAAACAGCACGTTTGAGCTTTTAATCTGCGTTTTGCGCGAGCAAAATGACCAGATTTTTTATTATTCGTTTTATTAATATTGCTTCTATTTAAACGATTTCAGCGATCTAAAATGTTTGAAAATCTTGTTTAGCAAAACAGCACGTTTTTGAGCTTTTATCTGCGTTTAACGCGTAAAACAACGCATAAAGCGGTACATATTACGTTTTTATTAATATGCTTCTATTTTGAACGGTTCAACGATCTAAAATGCTTGAAAATGCTTATTTTAGCAGCAAAACAGCACGTTTTGAGCTTTAATCTTAGAACAACGCGCCGGCAAACTATAAAACGGCAGAAATTTTATTATTCGTTTTTGGTAATATTGCGTCTATTTGAACATTTCAACGATCTAAAATGCTTGAAAATGCTTATTTTAGCAAAACAGCGTTTGAGCTTTTATTCGCCGCACGTTTTAGCGCGTAAAACAGCATAAAACGGCAGGGAAATTTTTGGTATTACGTTTTTTATTGCGTCTTGGGCGGGCCTAACGGTCTAAAATGCTTGAAAATGCTTATTTTAGCAAAACAGCACGTTTGAGCTTTAATCTGCGTTTTAACGTAAAACAGCATAAAACGACGAATTTTTTTATTATTCGTTTTTTATTAATATTGTTTCTATTTGAACGATTTCAACGATCTAAAATGCTTAAGAAAATGCTTATTTTAGCAAAACAGCACGTTTTTGAGCTTTTAATCTGCGTTTAACGCCTAAAACAACATAAAACAGCGAATTTTTTTATTATTCGTTTTTATTATATTACTCTGGCGTTGATTTCAACGATCGTCGCGAAAATGCTTATTTTAGCAAAGCTTGGCGTGGCGTTTGCGCAACGCGTAAAACAGCATAAAACGACGAAATTTTGCACATTATTCGTTTTTTCTTAATATTTGGCGTCTATTTGAACAGTTTCAACGATCAAAATGCTTGAAAAGTAACTTATTTTAGCAAAACAGCGCGTTTTGAGAGCTTTAATCTGCGTTTTAACGTAAAACAGCGACGACGGGTACAGTATTATTCGTTTTTATTAATATTGCGCGTCTATTTGAGACAGTTTCAACGATCACAAAATCCCTTGAAAATACTTATTTTAGCAGCAAAACAGCACGTTTGAGCTTTAATCTGCGATTTTTAACGCGTAAAACTGCATAAAACGACGAAATTTTTATTATTCGTTTTTATTAATATTGCTTCTATTTGAACGATTTCAGCGATCTAAAATGCTTGAAAATGCTTATTTTAGCAAAACAGCACGTTTTTGAGCTTTTAATCTGCGCTTTAACGCGTAAAACAGCATACAAAAACGACGAATTTTTGTATTCGTTTTTTATTAATGTACGTCTGTTGAACGATTTCAACGATCTAAAAATGCTTGAGAAAATGCTTATTTTAGCAAAACAGCACGTTTGAGTTTTTAATCGCCGCGTTTAACGCGTAAAACAACGCCAAAACGACGAATTTTTATTATTTGTTTTATCAATATTGCTTCTATTTGAACGATTTCAACGATCTAAAATGCTTGAAAATGCTTATTTTAGCAAAAGTAGCACGATTTTGAGCTTTAATCTGCGTTTTAACGCGGCGTAAAAGAACGGCTTACTCAAAACGACGGGTACATTATTCGTTTTATTAATATTTAACTTCTATTTGAACGATTTCCAGCGATCTAAAATGGCAGAAAATGCTTATTTTAGCAGCAAACAGCATGTTTTGAGCTTTAATCTGCGTTTGGCAACGCGTAAAACAGCATAAAACGACGAAGATTTTTATTATTCGTTTTTTATTAATGTGTTAAGCCTTTGAACGATTTCAGCGTTCTAAAATGCTTGAAAATGCTTATTTTAGCAAAACAGCACACGTTTTGAGCACAATCTGCGTTTAACGCGTAAAACAGCATAAAACGACAGATTTTTATTATTCGTTTTTATTAATATTGCGTCATTATTTGAACAGTTTTCCAGCGAACTAAATGCTTGAAAATGCTTTATTTTAGCAAAACAGCGTTTTGAGCTTTAATCAGCGTTTTTAGCAGCGGTAAAGGCTCTTTTATAAAACAACGAATTTTTTTATTATTCGTTTTATTAATATTGCTTCTATTTGAACAGTTTCAGCGATCTAAAATGCTTGAAATGCTGATTTTTAGCAAAACGGCACACGTTTTGAGCTTTAATCTGCGTTTTAACGCGTAAAACAGCATAAAAATGACGTTTTTATTTATTCGTTTTATTAATATTGCTTCTATTTAAACGTTCAACGATCAAATTAGCGAAAATGCTTATTTTAAACGAAACAGGTACGTTTTGGGAAAATCCACGTTTTGGCAGCAACATAAAATGACAATTTTTATTATTCGTTTTTCTTAATATTGCTTCTATTTAAACAGTTCAACGATCTAAAATGCTTAGAAAATACTTATTTTGCAAAACCTACACCACGTTTGAAATTTAATCTACGTTTAACGCGTAAAACAACTTATAAAACCGACAAGGAATTTTATTATTCGTTTTTTATTAATGTGCTTCTATTTGAACGATTCAACGATCTAAAATGCTTGAAAATGCTTATTTTAGCAAAACAACACGTTTGAGCTTTAATCTGCGTTTAACGCGTAATTAAAACAACATAAAACGACAGAAATTTTTATTATTCGTTTTTATTAATACTGCGTCTATTTGAACGATTTCAACGATCTACAAATGCTTGAAAATGCTTATTTTAGCAAAACAGCACGTTTTGAGCTTTATTCTGCACGTTTTAACGCGTAAAACTGCATAAAACGACAGAAATTTTTATTATTCGTTTTATTAATATTGCGTCTATTTGAACAGTTCAACGATCTAAAATGCTTAAGAAAATGCTGATTTTGGCAAAACAGCACGTTTTTGAGCTTTAATCACCGTTTTAACGCGTAAAACAGCATAAAGTGACGAATTTTTATTATTCGTTTTTATTATGTGCTTCTATTTAAAACGGTTCAACGATCTAAAATGCTTGAAAATGCTTATTTTTAGCAAAACAGTACGTTTGAGCTTTTAATCTGCGTTTTAACGCGTAAAACAACATAAAAATGGCGAATTTTTATTATTCGTTTTTTTCTTAATGTGCTTCTATTTAAGAAACGATTTCAACGATCTAAAATGCTTGAAATGCTTATTTTTGCAAAAACACCACGTTTTGAGCTTTAATCTGCCCGTTTTAACGCGTAAAACAGCTTATAAAACCGACGAAATTTTTATTATTCGTTTTTATTAAATATTAGCACTGGCTGAACGGTTTAAACGATCTAAAATGGCAGAAATGCTTATTTTAGCAAAACAGCACGTTTGAGCTTTAATCTGCACGTTTTAACGCGTAAACAGCATAAAGCAGCAGAAATTTTTTATTATTCGTTTTTTATTAATATTGCGCGTCTATTTGAACGATTTCAACGATCTAAAATGCTTGAAAATTTATTTTGCAAAACAGCACTTTTGAGTTTAAACTGCGTTTTAACGCGCGTAAAACGCATAAAACGACGAATTTTTTATTATTCGTTTTATTTATTCTCTATTTTGAACGATTTCAACGATCTAAAATGCTTTAAAATGCTTATTTTAGCAAAACAGCAGTTTTTTAGCAATTGCGTTTTAACGCGTAAAACACAAAAAGACGAATTTTTTTTTTTCGTTTTTATTAATATTTTCCATTTAAGATTTTAAATCTAAAATTTGAAAAAAGCTTTTTTTAGCAAAAAATTTTTGGTTTAACGCGTTTTTTTCCTAAAAAGCATAAAAAAGTTTTTATTATTGTTTTTTTTAAATTTCGTCAAAATTTTAAAAGGGTTTCAAACGATTTTAAAAACTTAAATCTTTTTTAGCAAAACAGCAGGGGTTTATTTGGTTTTTTTAAGCGTAAAAACTAAAAAGAAATTTTTTTTTTTTTTTTTTTTTTAAAGCTTTTTTTTAACGGTTTAACGCTAAAACCCTTAAAAAAGCTTTTTTTAAAAAACCCCTTTTTTTAATTGCTTTTAACGGAAAAAAAGCTTAAAAGCAAAATTTTTTTTTTTTCGTTTTTTTTTTTATTTCCTTTTTTAAAGTTTAACGATTAAAAGCGAAAATCTTATTTTTTTAAAAAATTTAGCTTTAAATTTCGTTTTAACGTAAAAAACCTAAAAAAACAAAATTTTTTTAACGTTTTTTTTTAAGGGGCTTTTAACGGTTTTAACGCTAAAAAGCTTAAAAGATTTTTAAAAACGGTTTTGGCTTTTTTGCGTTTTTTTCGCTAAAAGCTTTAAAAAGCAAAAATTTTTTTTTTTTCGTTTTTATTTATTTCTTTTAACGTTTAACACTAAAACGAAAATTTATTTTTGCCCAAAAAACGTTTTGACTTTAACCCTTTTAAAGGGAAAAAAATAAAAAAGACGTTTTTGTTTTTTTTAAATTTGGGTTTTTTTGAACGTTTAACAAAAATTTTTAAAATCTTTTTTTAAAAACCCTTTTGACTTTTTAATTTTTAGCTAAAACAATAAAAAACAAATTTTTTTATCGTTTTTATTTAAACCATTTTTAAAGACAAATTAAAATGTTAAAATTTATTTTACAAAAACAAGTTTTTAAAACTTTTTAACGCGTTTTTTAAGCTAAACGCTTCCAAAAATTTTTTTTAACTTTTTTTTACGTTTTTTTTAAATTTCCATTGAAATTTAAAATCATTTTGAAAAAGATTTTGAGTTTTTTTTGGTTTTAACGCGTAAAAAGCTAAAAAAAAAATTTTATTTTTTTTTTTTTTTTTCTTTTTTAAAAAGATTTCAACGATCTAAATGCTTGAAAATGCTTTTTTTGCAAAACAGCACGTTTTGGCTTTAATCTGCGTTTTAACGCGTAAAAAGCCCTAAAACGACAAATTTTTTTTATTCGTTTTATTAAATTTTTCTATTTGAAGATTTCAAGATCTAAAATGCTTGAAAATGCTTATTTTAGCAAACAGCACGTTTTTAGCTTTAATCTGCGTTTTAACGCGTAAAACATAAAAGACGAATTTTTTATTCGTTTTTTTAATATTGCTTCTATTTAAAAGATTTCAACGATCTAAATGCTTGAAAATGCTTATTTTAGAAAACAGCACGTTTTGAGCTTTAATCTGCGTTTTAACGCGTAAAACAGCATAAAACGACGAATTTTTATTATTCGTTTTTATTAATATTGCGTCTATTTGAACGATTTCAACGAACTAAAATGCTTGAAAATGCTATTTTTGCAAAACAGCACGTTTGAGCTTTTAATCGCGTTTAACGCGTAAAAAAGCATAAAAAAGAGAAATTTTTATTATTCGTTTTTATTAATATTGCTTCTATTTGAACGATTTCAACGATCTAAAATGCTTGAAAATGCTTATTTTAGCAAACAACGTTTTGAGCTTTAATCGCGTTTTAACGCGTAAAACAGCATAAAACGAAATTTTTTATTATTCGTTTTTATTAATATTACTTCTTTAACGATTTCAACGATCTAAAATTGCAAATGCTTATTTTAGAAAACAGCACGTTTTGAGCTTTAATCTGCGTTTTAACGCGTAAAACACATTTAAACGACGAAATTTAATTGTTCGTTTTATTAATATTGCTCTATTTGAACGATTTCAGCGATCTAAATGCTTGAAAATGCTTATTTAGCAAAACGCCGTTTTGAGCTTTAATCTGCGTTTTAAGCGTAAACAACGCTCAAAACGTACATTAATTCGTTTTTTATTAATATTGCTTCTATTTGAACGTTTAACGATAAAATGCTTGAAAATGCTTATTTTAGCAAAACAGCACGTTTGAGCTTTAATCACGTTTTAACGCGTAAAACACATAAAATGACGAATTTTTATTATTCGTTTTTATTAATATTGCTCTATTTAAAGCGATTTCAACGATCTAAATCTTGATCGTATTTAGCAAAACAGCACGTTTTGAGCTTTAATGATACGTTTAACGCGTAACAGCATAAAACGAGAAATTTTTATTATTCGTTTTATTATATTAGCTTCTATTTGAACGATTTCAACGATCTAAAATGCGAAAATGCTATTTTAGCAAAACAGCACGTTTTGAGCTTTAATCTGCGTTTAACGCGTAAAACAATAAAAACGACAATTTTATTATTCGTTTTTATTAATATTGCTTCTATTTGAACGATTTCAACGATCTAAAATGCTTGAAAATGCTTATTTTAGCAAAACAGCACGTTTTGAGCTTTAATCTGCGTTTTAACGCGTAAAACAAGCATAAAACGACGAAATTTTTATTATTCGTTTTTATTAATATTGCTTCTATTTGAACGATTTCAACGATCTACGTCTTGAAAATGCTTATTTTAGCAAAACAGCGCGTTTTGAGCTTTAATCTGCGTTTTAACGCGTAAAACAACATAAAACGACGAATTTTTTTTATTATTCGTTTTATTAATGCGTCTATTTGAACGATTTCAACGAACTAAAATGGCGAAAATATACTTATTTTAGCAAAACAGCGTTTTGAGCTTTAATCAGCGTTTTTAACGTAAATAAAATAAAAACAACGAAATTTTATTATTCGTTTTTATTAATATTGCTTCTATTTAGACGATTTCCAACGATCTAAAATGCTTGAAAATGCTATTTAGCAAAACAGCACGTTTACGAGCTTTTAATCTGCGTTTTAACGCGTAAAACAACATAAAAACGACGAATTTTTATTATTCGTTTTGTGTATTGCTTCTATTTAGCGAACGATTTCAACGATCTAAATGCTTGAAAATGCTTATTTTGCGCCAAAACAGCACGTTTTGAGCTTTTAATCTGCGTTTTAACGCGTAAAACAGCATAAAAACGACGAAATTTTTATTATTCGTTTTTATTAATATTGCGTCTATTTGAACGATTTCAACGATACAAAATGCTTGAAAATGCTTATTTTAGCAAAACAGCACGTTTTGAGCTTTATTCTGCGTTTTAACGCGTAAAACAGCATAAAACGACAATTTTATTATTCGTTTTATTTTTGTGCGTCTATTTGAACGATTTCAACGATCTAAATGCTTGAAATGCTTATTTTAGCAAAACAGCACGTTTTGAGCTTTAATCTGCGTTTTTAACGCGTAAACAGCATAAAAACGACAGATTTTTTATTATTCGTTTTTTATTAATATTGCTATTTGATCGATTTCGGCGATCTAAAATGCTGAAAAGCTTATTTTAGCAAAACAGCACGTTTTGAGCTATTCGTCTTAACGCGTAAAACAGCATAAAACGACAGAATTTTTATTATTCGATTTTTAGTAATATTGCTTCTATTTTAACGATTTTCAACGATCTAAAATGCTTGAAAATGCTTATTTTTAGCAAAACAGCACGTTTGAGCTTTAATCGCCAGTTTTAACGCGTAAAACAACATAAAATGACGAATTTTTATTATTCGTTTTTATTAATATTGCTTCTATTTAAACGATTTCGCGATCTAAAATGCTTGAAAATGCTTATTTTAGAGAAACAGCGTTTTGAGCTTTAATCTGCGTTTAGCAAAACAGTATAAAAAACGACGAAATTTTTATTATTCGTTTTTAGTAATATTACTTCTATTGAACGATTTCGACGATCTAAATGCTTGAAAATGCGTACAGCAAAACCACGTTTTGAGCTTTAATCTGCGTTTTAACGCGTAAACAGCATAAAAACGACGAATTTTTATTCGTTTTTATTAATGTGCGTCTATTTGAACGATTTCAACGATCTAAAATGCTTGAAAATGCTTATTTTAGCAAACAGCACGTTTGAGCTAATCAGCGTTTTAACGCGTAAAACGCTTATAAAACGACGAAATTTTATTTATTCGTTTTATTAATGTGCGTCTATTTGAACGTTCAGCGAATCTAACGTAGCGAAAATGCTTATTTTAGCAAAACAGCACGTTTGGAAGGCTTTAATCTGCGTTTTCTTGCGTAAAACAACTTATAAAACGACGAATTGCATTATTCGTTTTATATTAATATTGCTTCTATTTGAACGATTTCAACGATCTGAAATGCTTTGAAAATGCTTATTTTGTAAAACAGCGTTTTGAGCTTTAATCTGCGTTTTAACGCGTAAAAACGACAAATTTTTATTATTCGTTTTATTAATATTGCTTCTATTTGAACGATTTCAACGATCTAAAATGCTTGAAAATGCTTATTTTAGCAAAACAGCACGTTTTGAGCTTTAATCTGCGTTTTGAGGCGTAAAACAGCATAAAACGACGAAATTTTTATTATTCGTTTTTATTAATATTGCGCCTATTTGAACGATTTCAACGATCTAAAATGCTTGAAAAAGCTTATTTTAGCAAAACAGCACGTTTTGAGCTTTATTCTGCGTCTTAACGCGTAAAACAGCATAAAAACGACGAAATTTTTATTATTCGATTTTTAGTAATATTGCTTCTATTTTAACGATTTCAACGATCTAAAATGCTTGAAAATGCTTATTTTAGCAAAACAGCACGTTTTGAGCTTTAATCTGCGTTTTAACGCGTAAAACAGCATAAAATGACGAATTTTTATTATTCGTTTTTATTAATATTGCTTCTATTTAAACGATTTCAACGATCTAAAATGCTTGAAAATGCTTATTTTAAGAAACAGCACGTTTTGAGCTTTAATCTGCGTTTTAACGCTTAAAACAGTATAAAAACGACGAAATTTTTATTATTCGTTTTTATTAATATTGCTTCTATTTGAACGATTTCGACGATCTAAAATGCTTGAAAATGCGTATTTTAGCAAAACAGCACGTTTTGAGCTTTAATCTGCGTTTTAACGCGTAAACAGCATAAAACGACGAATTTTTTATTATTCGTTTTTATTAATATTGCGTCTATTTGAACGATTTCAACGATCTAAAATGCTTGAAAATGCTTATTTTAGCAAAACAGCACGTTTTGAGCTTTTAATCAGCGTTTTAACGCGTAAAACAGCATAAAACGACGAAATTTTTTTATTATTCGTTTTTATTAATATTGCGTCTATTTGAACGATTTCAACGATCTAACATGCTTGAAAATGCTTATTTTTAGCAAAACAGCACGTTTTGAGCTTTAATCTGCGTTTTAACGCGTAAAACAGCATAAAACGACAATTTTTATTATTCGTTTTATATTAATATTGCTTCTATTTGAACGATTTCAACGATCTAAAATGCTTGAAAATGCTTATTTTAGCAAAACAGCACGTTTTGAGCTTTAATCTGCGTTTTAACGCGTAAAACAGCATAAAACGACGAAATTTTTATTATTCGTTTTTATTAATATTGCGTCTATTTGAACGATTTCAGCGATCTAAAATGCTTGAAAATGTTTATTTTAGCAAAACAGCACGTTTTGAGCTTTATTCAGCGTTTTAACGCGTAAAACAGCATAAAACGACGAAATTTTTATTATTGGTTTTTATTTTTATTGCGTCTATTTGAACGATTTCAACGATCTAAAATGCTTGAAAATGCTTATTTTAGCAAAACAGCACGTTTTGAGCTTTAATCTGCGTTTTAACGCGTAAAACAGCATAAAACGACGAAATTTTATTATTCGTTTTTATTAATATTGCTTCTATTTGAACGATTTCAACGATCTAAAATGCTTGAAAATGCTTATTTTAGCAAAACAGCACGTTTTGAGCTTTTTAATCTGCGTTTTAACGCGTAAAACAGCATAAAACGACGAATTTTTTATTATTCGTTTTTTATTAATATTGCTTCTATTTGAACGATTTCAACGATCTAAAATGCTTGAAAATGTTATTTTAGCAAAACAGCACGTTTTGAGCTTTTAATCTGCGTTTTGAGGCGTAAAACAGCATAAAAAACGACGAAATTTTTTATTATTCGTTTTTATTAATATTGCGCCTATTTGAACGATTTCAACGATCTAAAATGCTTGAAAATGCTTTTATTTAGCAAAACAGCACGTTTTGAGCTTTAATCTGCGTTTTAACGCGTAAAACAGCATAAAAACGACAAATTTTTAATATTCGTTTTTATTAATATTGTTCTATTTGAACGATTTACGATCTAAAATGCTTGAAAATGCTTATTTTAGCAAAACAGCACGTTTTGAGCTTTTAATCTGCGTTTTAACGCGTAAAACAGCATAAAAATGACGATTTTTATTATTCGTTTTTATTAATATTGCTTCTATTTAAACGGGTTTCAACGATCAAAATGCTTGAAAATGCTTATTTTAGCAAAACAGCACGTTTTGAGCTTTTAATCTGCGTTTTAACGCGTAAAACAGCATAAAAACGACGAAATTTTTATTATTCGTTTTTATTAATATTGCTTCTATTTGAACGATTTCAACGATCTAAAATGCTTGAAAATGCTTATTTTAGCAAAACAGTACGTTTTGAGCTTTTAATCTGCGTTTTAACGCGTAAAACAGCATAAAATGACAAATTTTTTATTATTCGTTTTTATTAATATTGCTTCTATTTAAACGATTTCAACGATCTAAAATGCTTGAAAATGCTTATTTTAGCAAAACAGCACGTTTTGAGCTTTAATCCGCGTTTTAACGCGTAAAACAGCATAAAACGACGAAATTTTATTATTCGTTTTTATTAATATTGCTTCTATTTGAACGATTTCAACGATCTAAAATGCTTGAAAATGCTTATTTTAGCAAAACAGCACGTTTTGAGTTTAATCTGCGTTTTAACGCGTAAAACAATAAAAACGAGAATTTTTTATTCGTTTTTATAATATTGCTTCTATTTGAACGATTTCAACGATCTAAAATGCTTGAAAATGCTTATTTTAGCAAAACAGCACGTTTTGAGTTTTAATCTGCGTTTTAACGCGTAAAACAGATAAAAACGACGAATTTTTATTATTCGTTTTATTAATATTGCGTCTATTTGAACGATTTCAACGATCTAAAAATGCTTGAAAATGCTTTATTTTAGCAAAACAGCATGTTTTGAGTTTAATCTGCGTTTTAACGCGTAAAACAGCATAAAAACGACGAACTTTTATTATTCGTTTTATTAATATTGCCATTTGAACGATTTCAACGATCTAAAATGCTTGAAAATGCTTATTTTAGCAAAACAGCACGTTTTGAGCTTTATCGCGTTTTAACGCGTAAAACAGCATAAAAACGACGAATTTTTATTATTCGTTTTTATTAATATTGCGTCTATTTGAACCGATTTCAACGATCTAAAATGCTTGAAAATGCGCCATTTTAGCAAAACAGCACGTTTTGAGCTTTTAATCTGCGTTTTAACGCGTAAAATAGCATAAAACGACGAAACTATTATTCGTTTTTATTATTGCTTCTATTTGAACGATTTCAACGATCTAAAAATGCTTGAAAATGCTTATTTTAAAGCAAAACAGCACGTTTTGAGTTTTAATCTGCGTTTTAACGCGCAAAACAGCATAAAAACGACGAAATTTTACTATTCGTTTTTATCACGGCTGCTTCATTTGGAAACGATTTCAACGATTTAAAAATGCTTGAAAATGCTTATTTTGCGCAAAACAGCACGTTTTGAGTTTTAATCTGCGTTTTAACGCGTAAACAGCATAAAACGACGAATTTTTTATTATTCGTTTTTATTAATATTAGTGTCTATTTGAACGGTGATTTCGACGATCTAAAAATGCTTGAAAATGCTGATGGCAAACAGTACCGTTTTGTTTTAATCTGCGTTTTACCCGCGTAAAACAGCATATAAAACGACGAAAATTTTTATTATTCGTTTTTTATTAATATTGCTTCTATTTGAACGATTTCAACGATCTGTAAATGCTTGAAAATGCTTATTTTAGCAAAACAGCATCGTTTTGAGCTTTAATCTGCGTTTTAACGCGTAAATACAGCATAAAACGACGAATTTTATTATTCGTTTTTATTAATATTGCTTCTATTTGAACGATTTCAACGATTCAAAAATGCTTGAAAAATGCTTTATTTTAGCAAAAACAGCACGTTTTGAGCTTTAATCTGCGTTTTAACGCGTAAAACAGCATAAAAACGTAATGAATTTTATTATCTGTTTCATACATTATTGCTTCTATTTTAACGATTTCAACGATTCAAAATGCTTCGAAAATGCTTATTTTAGCAAAAACAGCACGTTTTGAGCTTCAATCTGCGTTTTAACGCGTAAAAACAGCATAAAAACGACGAAATTTTATTATTCGTTTTTTATTAATATTGCGTCTATTTGAACGATTTCAACGATCTAAAAATGCTTGAAAAATGTTTATTTTTAGCAAAACAGCACGTTTTGAGTTTTTATTCAGCGTTTTAACGCAAAAACCGGTGCATAAAAAACGACGAAATTTTTATTATTGCCTTTTTATTTTTATTGCGTCTATTTGAACGATTTCAAATGATCTAAAATGCTTGAAAATGTTATTTTAGCAAAAACAGCATCGTTTGAGTTTTAATCTGCGTTTTAACGCGTAAAAACAGCATAAAAACGACGAATTTTTATTATTCGTTTTTATTAATATTGCTCTATTTGAACGTGATTTCAACGATTCAAAATGCTTGAAAATGCTTTATTTTAGCAAAACAGCACGTTTTGAGCTTTACCCGCGTTTTAACGCGTAATACAGCATAAAACGACTTTTAGAAATTTTATTACGCCCGTTTTTATTAATATTGCTTCTATTTTGAACGATTTCAACGATCTAAAATGCTTGAAAATGCTTATTTCAGCAAAACAGCTATCGTTTTGTTTTAATCTGCGCGTTTTTTAACGCGTAAAACAGTATAAAACGACGAATTTTTATTATTCGTTTTTATTACCATTGCGTCTATTTGAACGATTTCAACGATCTAAAATGCTTGAAAATGCTTATTTTAGCAAAACAGCATCAAATGTTTTGAGTTTTAATCTGCGTTTTAACGCGTAAACAGCATAAAAACGACGAAATTTTTATTATTATTCGTTTTTATTACACATTGCGTCTATTTGAACGATGTCAACGGGATTCAAAATGCTTGAAAATGTTATTTTAGCAAAACAGCACGTTTTGAGTTTTATTCTGCGTTTTAACGCGTAAAACAGTTAATAAAAACGACGAATTTTTTTATTATCTGTTTTTATTAATATTGGGTCTATTTGAACGATTTCAATGATCTAAAATGCTTGAAAATGCTTATTTTAGCAAAAACAGCACGTTTTGAGCTTTTATTCTGCGTTTTGACGCGTAAAACAGCATAAAAACGACGAAATTTTTATTATTCGTTTTTTATTAATATTGCGTCTATTTGAACGATTTCAACGATCTAAAATGCTTGAAAATGCTTTATTTTTGTAAGCAAAAACAGCACGTTTTGAGCTTTAATCTGTAAGGCTTTAACGTAAAGCAGCATAAAAATGACGAATTTTTATTATTCGTTTTTATTAATATTGCTTCTATATTTAAACGATTTCAACGATCTAAAATGCTTTGAAAATGCTTATTTTAAAGCAAAAACAGCACGTTTTTGAGCTTTTAATCTGCGTTTTAACGCGTAAAACAGTATAAAACGACGAATTTTTTATTATTCGTTTTATTAATATTTCTTTTGAACGATTTCAACGATCAAATGCTTGAAAATG
Source organism: Dalotia coriaria (assembly GCF_025399875.1). NCBI lineage: Eukaryota > Metazoa > Arthropoda > Insecta > Coleoptera > Staphylinidae > Dalotia > Dalotia coriaria. Next base: position 42,147 of record NW_027045795.1, read on the forward strand.
CTTATTTTGCAAAACAGCACGTTTGAGCTTTTAATCTGCGTTTTAACGTAAAACACATAAAACGACGATTTTTATTATTCGTTTTTATTAATATTTGCTTCTATTTGAACGATTTCAACGATCTAAAATGCTTGAAAATGCTTATTTTAGCAAAACAGCACGTTTTGAGCTTTTAATCTGCGTTTTAACGCGTAAAACAGCATAAAAACGACGAATTTTTATTATTCGTTTTTATTAATATTGCTTCTATTTGAACGATTTCAACGATCTAAAATGCTTGAAAATGCATTTTAGCAAAACGCGTTTTTGAGCTTTTTAAACTGCGTTTTTAACGCGTAAATCAGCCAAAAAAGACGAAATTTTTATTATTCGTTTTTTTTTAATGTGCGTCTGTTGGATTTCCCAAAGATCTAAAAGTTAAAATGTTTATTTTAGCAAAACAGCGTTTTTAGCTTTTTTGCGTTTTAACGCGTAAACAACATAAAACGACGAAATTTTTTTTATTGGGTTTTTTTTTTTATTTTCGTCCCATTTGAAACGATTTCAACGATCTAAAATGCTTGAAAATGCCATTTTAGCAAAACCCGCACGTTTTTAGCTTTAATCTGCGTTTTAACGCGTAAAAAAACATAAAACGACGAATTTTTTTTATTCGTTTTTTTTAATTTCTTCTTTTGAACGATTTCCCAAAGATCTAAAAAGTTTAAAATGTTTTTTATTGAAAAAACCCCCTTTTGAGCTTTAATCTGCGTTTTTCCCTAAAAAAGCATAAAAAAGACAGGTTTTTATTCGTTTTTATTAATATTGCTCCCTTTTTAACGATTTCAACGATCTAAAATGCGAAAATGCTTATTTTAGCAAAACAGCACGTTTTGAGCCAAAACTGCGTTTTTAACCCTAAAACAGCATTAAAACGACAATTTTTTTTCTTTTTTTTATTGCTTCTATTTTTAACGATTTCAACGATCTAAAATGCGAAAATGCTTATTTTTGCAAAACAGCACGTTTTTAGCTTTTTAAACTGCGGTTTTTTAAAGCGTAAAATAAAAAAAACGACGGGAAAATTTTTTTTATTCCAATTTTTGCTTCTTTTGAACGATTTCAACGATCTAAAATGCTTGAAAAAGTTTTTTTAGCAAAACCCTTTTTTTAGCTTTTAAAAACTGCGTTTTTAAAGCGTAAAAAAACATAAAACGACGAAATTTTTTATTATTCGTTTTTTTATCAATATTGCTTCTATTTGAACGATTTCAACGATTTAAAATGCTTGAAAATGTTTTTTTAGCAAAACAACGTTTTTTAGCTTTAATCTGCGTTTTTTAAAGCGTAAAACAACATAAAAAAGACGAATTTTTTTTTTCGTTTTTTTAAATTGCGTCTTTTGAACGATTTCGACGATCTAAAATGCTTGAAAATGCTTATTTTGCAACACAGCACGTTTTGAGCTTTTCTGCGTTTTAACGCGTAAAAAAGCATAAAAAAGACGAAATTTTTTATTCGTTTTTTTTTAATATTGCTTCTATTTGAACGATTTCAAGATCTAAAAAAGCTTGAAATGTTTTTTTAAAAAAGCCCGTTTGAGCTTTTAATCTGGTTTTAACGCGTAAAACAACATAAAACGACGAATTTTTTTTTATTCGTTTTTATTAATTTGCGCTGTTGCGGTTTCAACGATCTAAATTTGAAAATGCTTATTTTAGCAAAACAGCCCTTTTTAGCTTTTAATCAGCGTTTTAACGCGTAAAAACAAAAAACAACAAATTTTTTTTTTATTCGTTTTTTTTTTTAATATTGCGTCTATTTGAACCATTTCAACGATCTAAAAAGCTTGAAAAAACTTATTTTTAGCAAAACGGGACGTTTTTAGCTTTTTAAACTGCGTTTTAACCCTAAAACAACATAAAAAAGACAATTTTTATTATTCGTTTTTATTAATTTGCTTCTGGCGTTTTAACGATCTAAAAAGCTTGAAAATCTTTTTTTTAGCAAAACAGCACGTTTGAGCTTTTTAAACTGCGTTTTTAAAGCGGCCCAGCATAAAACGACGAAATTTTTTTTTATTCGGATTAATACTGCGTCTATTTGAACGATTTCAACGATCTAAAAACTTGAAATGCCTTTTTTCGAAAAAAACGTTTAGGGTTTTTCTGCGTTTTTAAAGCTAAAACAGCAAAAAAGACGAAAATTTTTTTATTCGTTTTTTTTTTTTTGGGGTCTATTTGAACGATTTCAACGATCTAAAATGCTTGAAAATTCTTGTTTTTAAAAAAGGGGTTTTGAGCTTTTTAAACTGCGTTTTTAACGCGTGAAAAAGCCATAAAAAGACGAATTTTTTTTATTCGTTTTTTTTAAATAATTTTCTTCTATTTGAACGATTTTAACGATCTAAAATGTTAAAAAAATGCTTTTTTTGCAAAAACCGTTTTTGAAACCAAATTTCGTTTTTAAAGTAAATCCGCATAAAAAAGGCGAAATTTTTTTTTATTGGGGTTTTTTTTAATATTGCGTCTATTTGAACGATTTCAGCGATCCAAAAAGCTTGAAAATGTTTTGGGGGAAAACAGCACGTTTTTAGCTTTAATCTGCAACGCGTAAAACAACATAAAACGACGAAATTTTTTTTTATTCGTTTTTTTTTTAATATTGCGTTTTATTTGAACGATGTCAACGATCTAAAATGCTTGAAAATGCTTATTTTTGGGAAAAAAGCACGTTTTTAAACCAAAACTGCGTTTTTAACCCTAAAACAACATAAAAAAGACGAATTTTTTTTTACCCTTTTTTTTAATTTTCTATTTGAACGATTTCAACGATCCCAAAATGGGGAAAATTGCTTTTTAGCAAAACGGCCCTTTTTAGCTTTTTAAACGCTTTTAAGGGAAAAAAGCATAAAAAAGACGAATTTTTTTTTTTTTTTTTAATATTCTCCTTTTTAACGATTTCAACGATCTAAAATGCTTGAAAATGCTTATTTTTTAAAAAAAGCCCTTTTTAGCTTTTTAAACTGCGTTTTTCGCGTAAAACAGCATAAAACGACGAATTTTTATTATTCGTTTTTTTTAATATTGCTTCTATTTGAACGATTTCAACGATCTAAAAAGCTTGGTCATTTTAGAAAACCGGGGACTTTTTACTTTTAATCTGCGTTTTTAACCCTAAAACGCCATAAAACGACGAAATTTTTTTTATTCGTTTTTTTTTTAATATTGCTTTTATTTGAACGATTTTCCCATCTAAAAAGCTTGAAAATGCTTATTTTAGAAAAAAGCGCGTTTTGGGGGTTTAATCTGCCCTTTTTTAAAGCGTAAAAAAGGGAAAAAAGACGGGGGTTTTTATTATTCGTTTTTTTTCAAAATTTTTGGCCCGGTTTTTAACGATTTCCCCGGTTTAAAATGGGGAAAAAGCTTTTTTAAACAAAACAGCCGTTTTTGGTTTTAAACTGCGTTTTTTCGCGTAAAAACCATAAAACGACAATTTTTTTTTATTCCCTTTTATTAATGTGCGTCTATTTGAACGATTTCGGCGATCGTCGAAAATGCTTATTTTTGCAAAAAAGCCGTTTTTCGGCTTTTTAAACTGCGTTTTTCCCCGTAAAACAACATAAAAAAGACGAAATTTTTATTTTGTTTTTTAAATACTTCTATTTTAACATTTCAACGATTAAAAAGCTTGAAAATGCCATTTTTGCAAAACCCGGGGTTTTTAGCTTTAATCTGCGTTTTTAAAGCGTAAAACAGCATAAAACGACGAATTTTTTTTTCGTTTTTATTAATTTGCGTCTATTTGAACGATTTCAACGATCAAAATGCTTGAAAATGCTTATTTAAACAAAACAGCACGTTTTGAAAACTTTAATCAGCGTTTTAACGCGTAAAAAAACATAAAAAAAACGAAATTTTTTTTATTCGTTTTTTTTTAATATTGCGTCTATTTGAACCATTTCAACGATCTAAAAAGCTTGAAAAAGCTTATTTTTGCAAAACAGCACGTTTTTAGCTTTAATCTGCGTTTTAACGCGTAACACATAAAACGAAAATTTTATTATTCGTTTTTATAAATATTGCTTCTATTTGAACGATTTCAACGATCTAAAATGCTGAAAATGCTTATTTTAGCAAAACAGCCGTTTGAGCTTTAATCTGCGTTTTAACGCGTAAATCAGCATAAAACGACGAAATTTTTATTATTCGTTTTTATTAATATTCGTCTTTAACGATTTCAACGATCTAAAATGCGAAAATCTTATTTTGCAAAACAGCACGTTTTGGGCTTTAATCTGCGTTTTAATGCGTAAAACAGCATAAAACGCAGAAATTTTATTATTCGTTTTATTAATATTGCGTCTATTTGAACGATGTCACGATCTAAAATGCTTGAAAATGCTTATTTTAGCAAAACAGACGTTTTGAGCTTTAATTCTGCGTTTTAACGCGTAAAACAGCATAAAACGACGAATTTTTTATTATTCGTTTTTTTTATTAATATTGCGTCTATTTGAACGATGTCAACGATCTAAAATGCTTGAAAATGCTTATTTTAGCAAAACAGCACGAGCTTTAATCTGCGTTTTAACGTAAAACAGCATAAAACGACGAAGATTTTTATTGTTGTTTTATTAATATTGCTTCTATTTGAACGATTTCAGCTTGATCTAAAATGCTTGAAAATTCTTATTTTAGCAAAACAGCGTTTTTGAGCTTTATTCTGCGTTTTTTAACGCGTAAAACAACATAAAAACGGCAGAATTTTATTATTCGTTTTTTTTTTATTAATATTGCGTCTGTTGAAGAGACGATTTCAGCGATCTAAAATGCTTGAAAATGCTTATTTTTAGCGAAACAGCACGTTTTGAGCTTTTGGTATCCGTTTTTAACGCGTAAAACAGCATAAAACGACGAATTTTTTATTACATTGCGTTTTTTATTTTATATTGCTTCTATTTAAACGATTTCAACGATCTAAAATGCTTGAAAATGCTTATTTTTATAAAACAGCACGTTTTGCGCTTTTAATCTACGTTTTAACGCGAAAACAGCATAAAACGACGAAATTTTATTATTCGTTTTTATTAATATTGCTTCTATTTGAACGATTTCAACGATCTAAAAATGGCGAAAATGCTTATTTTTAGCAAAACAGCACGTTTTGAGCTTTTAATCAACGTTTTTAACGCGTAAACAACATAAAACGACGAAATTTTTATTATTCGTTTTTATTAATAATGCGTCTATTTGAACGATTTCCAATGATCTAAAATGCTTGAAAATGCTTATTTTAGCAAAACAGCACGTTTGAGAACTTTTAATCTGCGTTTTTAAAGCGTAAAACAGCATAAAACGACGAATTTTTTTATTATTCGTTTTTATTAATATTACTTCTATTTGAACGATTTCAACGATCTAAAATGCTTGAAAATGCTTATTTTAGCAAAACAGCACGTTTTGAGCTTTAATCTGCGTTTAACGCGTGAAACAGCACTTATAAAACGACGAATTTTTTATTATTCGTTTTTTATTAATATTGCTCTATTTGAACGATTTCAGCGATCTAAAATGCTTGAAAATGCTTATTTTAGCAAAACAGCACGTTTTGAGCTTTAATCTGCGTTTAACGCGTAAAACAGCATAAAACGACGAATTTTATTATTCGTTTTTTATTAATATTGTATTTGAACGATTTCAACGATCTAAAATGCTTGAAAATGCTTATTTTTAGCAAAACAGCACGTTTTGAGCTTTTAATCTGCGTTTTAACGCGTAAAACAACATAAAAACGACAGAGAATTTTTATTATTTCGTTTTTATTAATATTGCTTCTATTTGAACGATTTCAACGATCTAAAATGCTTGAAAATGTATTTTAGCAAAACAGCACGTTTTGAGCTTTTAATCTGCGTTTTAACGCGTAAAGCAACATAAAACGACGAAATTTTTATTATTCGTTTATTATCAATATTGCTTCTATTTGAACGATTTCAACGATTTAAAATGCTTGAAAATGCTTATTTTAGCAAAACAGCACGTTTTTGAGCTTTAATCTGCGTTTTAACTTGCGCGTAAAACCTTATAAAACGACAATTTTTTATTATTCGTTTTATTAATATGCGCGTCTATTTGAACGATTTCGACGATCTAAAATGTGAAAATGCTTATTTCCAGCAAAACAGCGTTTGAGGAGCTTTAATCTGCGTTTTAACGCGTAAAACAGCTTATAAAAACGACAGAAATTTTTATTATTACAGATTTTATTAATATTGCTTCTATTTAACGATTTCAACGATCCCAAAATGCTTGAAAATGCTTATTTATTTTAGCAAAACAGCACGTTTTGAGCTTTTAATCTGCGTTTTAACGCGTAAAACAGCATAAAACGACGAATTTTTATTATTCGTTTTTATTAATATTGCGTCTATTTGAACGATTTCAACGATCTAAAAATGCTTGAAAATGCTTATTTTGAAAAACAGCACGTTTTTGAGCTTTAATCAGCGTTTTAACGCGTAAAACAGCTTATAAAAACAACAGGGAATTTTTTGTGCGTTTTTTATTAATATTGCGTCTATTTGAACCATTCAACGATCTAAAATGCTTGAAAATGCTTATTTTAGCAAAACAGCACGTTTTGAGCTTTAATCTGCGTTTTTTAAAGCGTAAATCAGCATAAAAAAAGACGAATTTTTATTATTCGTTTTTTAATATTGCGTCTATTTGAACGATTTCAACGATCAAAAAGCGAAAAAGCTTTTTTTGCAAAACAGCACGTTTTGAGTTTTAAACTGCGTTTTAATGCGTAAAAAAAGCATAAAAACGACGAAATTTTTATTATTCGTTTTTTTTTAATATTGCGCTTTTTTAAAGATGTCAACGATCTAAAAAGCTTGAAAATCTTATTTTAGCAAAAAAGCACGTTTTAGCTTTTTTCGCGTTTTAACGCGTAAAAAAGCATAAAAAAGACGTTTTTATTATTTGTTTTTTTTAAAAGGGGCTTGAACGGTCAAAGATCTTTAAAAAGCTTAAAATGTTATTTTTGCAAAACAGCACGTTTTGAGCTTTTTTTCTGCGTTTTAACGCGTAAAAAAAGATAAAACGACGAATTTTTTTTTTATTCGTTTTTTTAATATTGGGTCGAACGATTTCAACGATCTAAAAAAGCTTTAAAATGCTTATTTTGGGGAAAAAGAGTTTTTTAGTTTATTCTGCGTTTTTAAAGCGTAAAACAGCAAAAAAAGCGAAAAATTTTGTTTTTTTTAAAATTTTCGTCATTTGAACGTTTCAACGATCAAAATGCTTGAAAATGAAGGGGAAAACAGCACGTTTTTTAGTTTAATCTGCGTTTTTAAAGCGTAAAACAGCATAAAAAAGACTTTTTTTATTCGTTTTTTTTAATATTGTTTATTTAAACGATTTCAACGATCTAAAAAATTTAAAATGCTTAAGCAAAACAGCACGATTTGAGTTTTTAAACTGCGTTTTAACGCGTAAACAGCTAAAAAAGACGAATTTTTTTTTTATTGTTTTTTTTAAAGTTTATTTGAACGATTTCAACGATCTAAAAAAGCCGAAAATTTTTTTAGCAAAACAGCACGTTTTACTTTATTCTGCGTTTTTAACCCTAAAACGCTAAAAACGACGAAATTTTATTATTCGTTTTTTTTTAATATTGCGTCTATTTGAAAAGATTTCAACGATCTAAAAAAGGGAAAAAGCTTATTTTAGCAAAACAGCCCTTTTTAGTTTAATCTGCGTTTTAACGCAAAACAGCATAAAAAAAGACGAATTTTTTTTTATTCGTTTTTTTTTTTATATTGCTTCTATTTAAACGATTTCAACGATCTAAAATGCTTGAAAATGCTTATTTTAGAAAACAGCACGTTTTTCGCTTTAATCTGCTTTTTAAAGCGAAAAAAAGCATAAAACGACGAAATTTTTATTATTCGTTTTTTTTTAATTGCGTCTATTTGAACGATTTCAACCATCTAAAATCTTGAAAATGCATATTTTAGCAAAACAGCACGTTTTGAGCTTTATTCTCGTTTTAACGCGTAAAACAACATAAAACGACGAATTTTTTATTATTCGTTTTTATTAATATTCTTCTATTTGGGGAAAGATTTCAACGATCTAAAATGCTTGAAAATGCTTATTTTAGCAAAACAGCACGTTTTTAGCTTTAATCTGCGTTTTAACGCGTAAAACAGCATAAAAAAGACGAAATTTTTATTATTCGTTTTTATTAATATTGCGTCTATTTGAACGATTTCAACGATCTAAAATCCTTGAAAATGCTTATTTTAGCAAAACAGCCGTTTGAGCTTTAATCTGCGTTTTATCCGGGGAAACAGCATAAAAACGGCGAATTTTTTTTTATTCGTTTTTTTATTAAATTTTCTTCTATTTGAACGGTTTCAACGATCTAAAAAAGCTTGAAAATGCTTATTTTAGCAAAACAGCAGTTTTTAGCTTTAATCTGCGTTTTAACGCTAAAACACATAAAACGACGAATTTTTATTATTCGTTTTTATTAATATCGTCATTTGAACGATTTCAACGATCTAAAATGCTTGAAAATGCTTTTTTTTAGCAAAAAAGCACGTTTGAGCCAAATTTTCTTTAACGCGAAACACATTAAAGCTGAAATTTTATTATTCGTTTTATTAATATTGCGTCTATTTGAACGATTTTCAGCGATCTAAAATGTTGAAAATGCTTATTTTAGCAAAACAGACGTTTTGAGCTTTAATCTGCGTTTTAACGCCTAAAACAGCATAAAAGACGAATTTTTATTATTCGTTTTTTATTAAAATTGCTTCTATTTAAACGTTTCAACGATCTAAAACTTGAAAAAAGCTTATTTTGAAAACAGCACGTTTTGGCTTTTAATCTGCGTTTTAACGCGTAAAACAGCATAAAACGACGAATTTTTATTATTCGTTTTTTTTTAATATTGCTCTATTTGAACGATTTCAACGATTTTAAATGCTAAAAAAATGCTTATTTTAGCAAACGCACGTTTGAGTTTAATGCGTTTTAACGCGAAACACATAAAAACGACGAAATTTTATTATTCGTTTTTTTTATATTGCGCTATTTGAACGATTCAAATATCTAAAATTTGAAAATGCTTATTTTTTACCAAAAGAAAAAAGCACGTTTTTTTTTTTTTTTAAAAAAAAAAAAAAAAAAAAAAATTTTTAAAAAACCCCGTTTTTAAACTGAAAAAAAACGAAAAAAAAAAGTTTTTTTTTTTTTTTTTTTTAATTTTTTAAAAAAAACCCCCGT
>NW_027045796.1:0-2500 GCF_025399875.1 Dalotia coriaria
TAAAAAAAAAATTTTTTTTGTCGTTTATTTTTACGCTTAAAAAATTTAAATAAAACGTGCTGTTTTTGCTTAGCTTACATTAACTTAAAACGTTCTAAAAATATTTAAAACAATTTTAATTTGGTTTTTTAAGCTTTTTTTAAAACGTAAAAAAAACGTCCCGTTTTTGCTGTTTTAATTAAGACGTTGAAATGTTTAAATGGTTTAATAAAAACGAAAAATTTTTAAAATTTGTTTAAACTCTTTCAATTTAAAACAATTAATAAAAAAGGTTTTGCTAAAATTTCTTTTAGCTTTTAACCCTTAAAACCAATTTAAAACCCAAAATTAATTTAAAATAAAAATTTTCGTTTTTAGTGTTAAACCCTTAAAACGCAAATTTAATAAAACGTTTAAAATTTGCTTTTAAGCTTTTAGCCCTTAAAACGTTAAATAAACGCTTTTAAAATAAGCATTTTAAATTTGTCGTTTTAAAAGTTTACGCTAAAAAAAAAATTTAAAAATTTTTCTATGCTTTTAAGCTTTAAACGGAAAGTTTAAAAGGTGTTTTCTAAAATAAATTTCGCTTTTTAGTGTTTCCCTTAAAAGAAAATAAAACTAAAACTTTTAAAATGCTTTTAAGCTTTTTACGTTAAACCCTTAAAAAAAAAGCTTTTAAAAAAAATTTAAGCTTTTTATGCTTACGTTCAAATAGGCAATTTAATAAAACAAAATTTTTAAAATTGCTTTTAGTATTTTGCGTTAAAACCGTTAAATAAAACTTTCTAAAAAACATTTAAATTTTTTATGTTTTCGTTAAAAAAGCAGATTAAATAAAAACGGTTTTTTTAAAATTGTTTTTTAAGCTTTTTAACCGTTAAATCGTTCAAACCAAAGCGTTTTTAAAAACGAAAAATTTTTAAAAATTGTCGTTATGCTTTACCTTAAAACCCGATTAAATAAAACGTTTTTTGCTAAATAAAACTTTTAGCATTAATGTAAACGTTCTTTTTCTAAAATAAACTTTCAAAATTTAATTGTTGTTTCTTTAAACTTTTAAAAAAAAAAATAAAACGTCGTTTTTGCTTGCTTTTAAGCTTTTTAAAAGTTAAACTTTAAATGGCTTTTAAAAAAGAAAAATTTTTAAAAATTGTCGTTAAAACGTTCCTAAAACGCAATAAAAACCAAAAAAATCTTGTTTTATGCTTTTTAGCTTAAAACGTTGAAATCTAAAATAACGTTTTTAAAAAATAAAAAATTTCGTTTTAGTGTTAAACCCTTAAAACGCAGAATAAATAAAACGGTTAAAATCTTTTAGCTTTTAGCGTTAAACGTAAAATAAACGCTAAAATAAAAGAATTTTAAAATTTGTCGTTTTGTGTTAAAGGAAAAAAAATAAACAAAATAAAATTTTGCTTAGTTTTAAGCTTTTAACGTTAAAAATGTTTAAATGGCTTTTTTTAAAAACTAATTAAAATTTTGTCGTTTTATGCTTGTTTTACGCGTTGAAACGCAGATTAAAGCTCAAAACGTGCTGTTTTGCTGAAATAAGCATTTTCACCAGCATTTAGATCGTTGGGAAATCGTTTCGATAGAAGCAATATTAACAAAAACGAATAATAAAAAATTCGTCGTTTTTTATGCTGTTTACGCGTTAAAACGCAGATTAAAGCACAAAACGTGCTGTTTTTGCTAAAATAAGCATTTCCATTATTTTAGATCGTTGAAATCGTTTCAAATAGACGCAGTAGTAATAAAACGAATAATACAAAAATTCGTCGTTTTATGCTTTATTTTACGCGTTAAAGCGCAGATTAAAGCTCAAAACGTGCTGTTTTGCTTTCAAAATAAGCATTTCAAGCATTTTAGATCGTTGAAATCACTTTCAAATAGAAGCAATAATAATAAAACGAATAATAAAAAATTCGTCGTTTTTTACTGCTGTTTTACGCGTTAAAACGCAGATTAAAGCTCAAAACGTGCTGTTTTGCTAAATAAAGCATTTTCAAGCATTTTTTAGATGTTTGAAATCGTTCAAGTGAAGCAATATTAATAAAAAACGAATAATAAAAAATTCGTCGTTTTTTATGCTGTTTTACGCGTTAAAACGGAGAATAAAAGCTCAAAATGTGCTGTTTGCTTTAAAATAAGCATTTCAAGCATTTTTAGATCGTTGAAATCTTTCAAATAGAAGCAATAATAATAAAAACGAATAATAAAAATTCGTGTTCGTTTTTATGTGCTGTTTTACGCGTTAAAATTGCAGATTAAAAGCTCAAAACGTGCTGTTTTGCTAAAATAAGCATTTTAGACATTTTGATCGTTGAAACTTTAAAAGAAGCAATTAATAAAAACGATATAAATTGTATTTAGCTGTTTATACGCGTTAAAACGCAGATTAAGCTCAAAACGCGTTTTCTAAAATAAGCATTTTAAGCATTTTAGATCGTTGAAATCGTTAAATAACGCAATATAATAAAAAACGAATAATAAAAATTTCGTCGTTTTATGCTGTTTTCGC
>NW_027045796.1:10000-51381 GCF_025399875.1 Dalotia coriaria
TGATCCGTTAAAACGCAGATTAAAGCTCAAAACGTGCTGTTTTGCAAATAACATTTTTCAAGCATTTTAGAGATTTGAAATCTTCAAATAGAAGCAATATTATAAAAAAAATTTAAAAAATTCGTCTGTTTTATGCTGTTTTACGCGTTAAAACGCAGATTAAAAGCTCAAACGTCTGTTTTTGCTAAATTAACATTTCAACATTTTAGACGTTGAAATCGTTCAAATAAGCCAATATTAATAAAAACGTTAATAATAATTCGTCGTTTTATGTTTACGGTTAAAGCAGATTAAACTCAAAACATGCTGTTTTGCTAAAAAAAGCATTTTCAAAAGCATTTTTGCGTTGAAATCGTTCAAATAGAAGCAATATTAAAAAGAATATTAAAAAATTCGTCGTTTTATGCGTTTTCGGTTAAAAAGCAGATTAAAACTCAAAACGTGCTGTTTTGCTAAAATAAAAACATTTTTTAAGCATTTTAATCTTTGGGAAAACGTTCAAAAAAAAACCAAATTAATAAAAAAGAATAATAAAAAATTGTCGTTTTTTTGCGTTTTACGCGTTAAAACGCAGATTAAAGCTCAAAACGTGCTGTTTTGCTAAAAAAAAGCATTTTCAAACATTTTTTATCGTTGAAATCTTCAAAAGAAAATATTTAATAAAAACGAATAATAAAAAAATTTGTCGTTTTATGTTTTTTTACGCGTTAAAAAGCAGATTAAAACTCAAAAAGTGCTGTTTTGCTAAAATAAGCATTTTCAAGAAATTTTGAAACGTTGAAATCCCTTCAAATAGAAGAATATTAATAAAAACGAATAATAAAAATTGGGGTTTTATTTTTTTACCCCTTAAAACGAATTAAAACTCAAACTGCTGTTTTGCTAAAATAAACATTTTCAAGCATTTTAGATCGTTGAAATGTTCAAAAGAAGAAATTAATAAAAAAGGGAAAAATAAAAAAATTCCCCTCGTTTTATGCTGTTTTACGCGGGTTTGGGAGATTAAAGCTCAAAAAGTTCGTTTTCAAAATAAGCATTTTCAAGCATTTTAGATCGTTGAAATGTTCAAATAAAGGGAATATTAATAAAACGAATAATTAAAAAAAATTTGTCGTTTTTTTTGCTGTTTTACGCGTTAAAAAGCAGATTAAAAACTCAAAACGTGCTGTTTTGCTAAAAAAGGGATTTTCAAGAAGATCGTTGAAATCGTTAAATAGAAGGCCCAAAAAAAAAAAAAACGAAAAAAATAAAATTTGTCGTTTTTTTGCTGTTTTACGCGTTAAAAAGCAGAATTTAAAACTCAAAAACGTGCTGGGGTTTTTCTTTTAAAAAAGCATTTTCAAGCATTTTAGATCTTGAAACCCTTCAAATAAAACCAATATTTTAAAAACAATAATAAAAAAATTTTGTCGTTTTTTTGCTTTTTACGCGTTAAAAAAGCAGATTAAAGCTCAAAAAACCCAAATGTTTTTGCTAAAATAAGATTTTTTAAAAAATTTTTAAAATCGTTGAAACCTTTCCCAAAAAGAAACAATTAATAAAAACGAATAATAAAAAATTTTGCCCTTTTTTTCGGTTTTTTTCGCGTTAAACGCAGATTAAAAACTCAAAAAGTGCTGTTTTTCTAAAAAAGCATTTTTTAAAATTTTAGATCGTTGAAATCGTTCAAAAGAAGCAAATTTAAAAAAAAACGAATAATAAAAATTTTCGTTTTTTTTGCTTTTTACGCGTTAAAAAAGGGGTTAAAAACTCAAAACGTGCTTTTTGCTAAAATAAGCATTTTTTGGGATTTTAAAATCGTTTAAATCGTTCAAATAGACGCAAAATTTAAAAAAAAACGAATAAAAAAATTTGTCGTTTTATGTTTTTTTACGCGTTAAAAGGGGATTAAAGCTCAAAAAAGTCTGTTTTGCTAAAAAAAAGCATTTTCAAGCATTTTAGATCGTTGGGAAAACGTTCAAATAGGCAAATTAATAAAAAAAGAATAATAAAAAAATTTGTCGTTTTATGCTGTTTTACGCGTTAAAACGCGAAAAGCTCAAAACGTGCTGTTTTTTCTTTAAAAAATAAGCATTTTCAAGCATTTTTAGATCGTTGAAATCGTTCAAATAGAAGCAATAAAAAAAAAACGAATTAAAAAAAATTTTTTCCCTTTTTTTTGCTTTTTTTTACGCGTTAAAAAAGCAGAATTTAAAACTAAAACGTCTGTTTTGCTAAAATAAGCATTTTCAAGCATTTTTGATCGTTTAAAAACGTTTTTTAAAAGACCAATATTTTAAAAAAAAATAATAAAAAATTTTGTCGTTTTTTTTGCTGTTTTTCGCGTTTAAAAAGCAGATTAAAAGCTCCAAAACCACTGTTTTGCTAAAAATTTAAACATTTTTTAAGCATTTTAGATCGTTGAAATCGTTCAAATAGAAGCAAATTAATAAAAAAAGAATAATAAAAATTTTTTTTGTTTTATGCTGTTTTACGGTTAAAAAGCAGATTAAAAAACTCAAAAAAGTGCTGTTTTGCTAAAATAAGCATTTTCAAGCATTTTAAATCGTTAAATCGTTCAAAAAGCAATATTAATAAAAACGAATAATAAAAATTCGTCGTTTTTATGCTTTTTACGCGTTAAAAACGGTTTAAAGCTCAAAAACGTCTGTTTTTAAAATAACATTTCAAGCATTTTAGATCGTTGAAATACGATTAAAAGAAGCAATATTAATAAAAACGATAATAAAAATTCGTCGTTTTAAGCTGTTTTACGCGTTAAAGCAGATTAAACTCAAAATTCTGTCTTAAAATAATCATTTTCAAGCATTTAACGTTAAAATCGTTCAAATAAAAATATTAATAAAAAGCGAATATTAAATTAAACGCTTTTATACTTCGTTAAAACGCAGATTAAAACTCAAAATTCTGATTTTGCTAAAATAAGCAATTTTCAAGCATTTTAGATCGTTGAAATCGTATAAAAAACGCAATATTAATAAAACGAATGTTAAAAATTCGCGTTCTAGCTGTTTTACGCTTAAACGCAATTAAATCAAACGTGCTGTTTTGCTTAAAATAAGCATTTTCAAGCATTTTAGATCGTTAGAAATCGTCAAATAGCGCTAATTTTAATAAAAACGAATTAAAGCAATTAATAAAAACGAATAATAAAAATTTCGTCGTTTTTATGCTGTTTTACGCGTTAAAACGCAGATTAAAACTCAAAACGTGCTGTTTTGCTAAAATAAAATTTTCAAGCATTTTAGATCGTTGAAATCGTTCAAATAGAGCAAATAATAAAAACGAATAAAAAAAATTCGTCATTTTTATTCTTTTACGCGTTAAAACGCAGTTAAAACTCAAAACATGCTGTTTTGCTAATATAAGCATTTTCAAGCATTTTAGATCGTTGAAATCGTTCAAACAAAGCAATATTAATAAAAAATAATAAAAAATTCGTCATTTTTATGCTGTTTTACGCGTTAAAACGCAGATTAAACTCAAACGTGCTGTTTTTAAAATAAGCATTTTAAGCAATTTTAGATCGTTGAAATCGTTAAAAACGCAATAATAAAAAATTATAATAAAAATTCGTAACTCAAAACTGTTTTCGCTTTAAAAAGCAGATTAAACTCAAAACGTTTCTGTTTGAAATATGCAATTAGAAGTATTTTAATAAACGAAATATAAAAATAGTCGTAATTTTTGTTTAAACGCGTAAAAAAATTATCGCTTTTTATGCTGTTTTTGCTTAAAAAAGCAGATTAAGCTCAAGATGCTGATTGCTAAAAGAAGCAATTTTAAGCAATTAGATATAAAATTCGTTATATGCAATATTAATAAAAACGAATTAAAAAAATCGTCGTTTTTTGCTAAAATAAGCGTTAAACCAGATTTAGACTCAAAACGTGTGATTGCTAAATAAGCATTTTCAAGCATTTAGAATGTGAAATCGTTCAAATAGAAGCAATATTAATAAAAACGAATAATAAAAATTCGTGTTTTATGCTTTTAGTTAAAACGCAGATTCAAACTGAAAACGTACTGTTTGCTAAAATAAAAATTTAAACATTTTGAATTGAAATCGTTTAAATAGACGCAATATTAAGAAAACGAATAAAAGAAATTTCGCTTTTTTATGCTTTAAGCGTTAAAACGCAATTAAAATCAAACGTGCGTTTTGCTAAAATAAGCATTTTCAAGCATTTTAGATTTAAAATCGTCATAAATTATTAATAAAACAATTAAAAATTCAACGTTTTATGCGTTAAATAAGCATTAAAAAGATTTAAAATCTTCAAAATGCTGTTTTCAAAATAAGCATTTCAAGCATTTTAGATCTGTTGAAATCGTTAAATAGACGCAATATTAAAAAACTAATAAAAACGTCGTTTTTAAAATGTTTTATGTTAAAGCGTTAAAACTAAAACGTGTTTGCTAAAATAACATTTAAACATTTTAGAATTTTAAATCGTTTTAAATATAAGCAATATTAATAAAAACGAATAATAAAAATCAAGTCGTTTTTTATGCTATTTTGTTAAACGCAGATTAAAAGCTCAAAAGTGCTTTTTGCTAAAATAAGCATTTTCAAGCATTTTAGATCGTTGAAATGGTTCAAACAGAAGCAATATTAATAAAAACGAATAATAAAAATTCGTCGTTTTATGCTGTTTTACGCGTTAAAACGCAGATTAAAACTCAAAACGTGCTGTTTTGCTAAAATAAGCATTTTTCAAGCATTTTAGATCGTTGAAATCGTTCAAATAGACGCAATATTAATAAAAACGAATAATAAAAATTCGTCGTTTTTATGCTTGTTTTACGCGTTAAAACGCAGATTAAAAGCTCAAAACGTGCTGTTTTGCTAAAATAAGCATTTTCAAGTATTTTAGATCGTTGAAATCGTTCAAATAGACGTAATATTAATAAAAACGAATAATAAAAATTCGTCGTTTTTATGCTGTTTTACGCGTTAAAACGCAGATTAAAGCTCAAAACGTGCTGTTTTGCTAAAATAAGCATTTTCAAGCATTTTAGATCGTTGAAATCGTTCAAATAGAAGCAATATTAATAAAAACGAATAATAAAAATTCGTCGTTCTTATGCTGTTTTACGCGTTAAAACGCAGATTAAAGCTCAAAACGTGCTGTTTTGCTAAAATAAGCATTTTCAAGCATTTTAGATCGTTGAAATCGTTCAAATAGACGCAATATTAATAAAACGAATAATAAAAAATTCGTCGTTTTTATGCTGTTTTACGGTTAAAACGCAGATTAAAACTCAAAACGTGCTGTTTTGCTAAAATAAGCATTTTTTAAGCATTTTAGATCGTTGAAATCCGTTCAAATAGAAGCAATATTAATAAAACGAATAATAAAAATTCGTCGTTTTTATGCTGTTTTACGCGTTAAAACGCAGATTAAAAACTCAAACGTGCTGTTTTGCTAAAATAAGCATTTTCAAGCATTTTAGATCGTTGAAATCGTTCAAATAGACGCAATAAAAATAAAAACGAATAATAAAAATTCGTCGTTTTATGCTGTTTTACGCGTTAAAACGCAGATTAAAGCTCAAAACGTGCTGTTTTGCTAAAATAAGCATTTTCAAGCATTTTAGATCGTTGAAATCGTTCAAATAGAAGCAATATTAATAAAAACGAATAATTAAAAATCGTCGTTTTATGCTGTTTACGCGTTAAAACGCGATTAAAGCTCAAAACGGCTGTTTTTGCTAAAATAAGCATTTTCAAGCATTTTAGATCGTTGAAATGTTAAAATAGAAGAATATAATTAAAAACGAATAATAAAATTCGTCGTTTTATCTGTTTTACGCGTTAAAACGCAGATTAAAGCTCAAAACGTGCTGTTTGCTAAAATAAGCATTTTCAAGCATTTTAGATCGTTGAAATCGTTTTAAAAAGAAGCAATATTATAAAACGAATAATATAAAATTCGTCGTTTTTATGCTGTTTACGCGTTAAGACGCAGATTAAAGCTGAAAACGTACTGTTTTGCTAAAATAAGCATTTTCAAGCATTTAGATCGGTGAAATCGGGTTTTAAATAGAGAATATTAATAAAAACGAATTAATAGAAATTTCGTCGTTTTATGTGTTTTACGCGTTAAAACGCAGATTAAAACTCACAACGTGCTGTTTTGCTAAAATAAAGCATTTTCAAGCATTTTAGATCGTTGAAATCGTTCAAATAGAAGCGAAATAAAAAAACGAATATAAAAATTCGTCGTGTTTATGCTGTTTTACGCGTTAAAACGCAGATTAAAGCTCAAAACGTGCTGTTTTGCTAAAATAAGCATTTTCAAGCATTTTAGATCGTTGAAATCGTTCAATAGACGCAATAAAAATAAAAACGAATAATAAAAATTTCGTCGTCTTTATGCTGTTTTCGCGTTAAAACGGAGAATAAAGCTCAAAACGTTGCTGTTTTGCTAAAATCAGCATTTTAAGCATTTTAGATCGCTTGAAATCGTTCAAATAGACGCAATATTAATAAAAACGAATAATAAAAATTCGTCGTTTTTATATGTTTACGCGTTAAAACGCAGATTAAAACTAAAAACGTGCTGTTTTCTAAAATAAGCATTTTCAAGCATTTTAGATCGTTGAAATCGTTCAAATAGAAGCAATTTAATAAAAACGAATAATAAAAATTCGTCGTTTTATGCTGTTTTACGCGTTAAAACGCAGATTAAAACTCAAAACGTGCTGTTTTGCTAAAATAAGCATTTCCAAGCATTTTAGATCGTTGAAATCGTTCAAAGACGCAATATTAATAAAAAACGAATAATAAAAATTTCGTCGTTTTATGCTGTTTTACGCGTTAAAAACCAGATTAAAACTCAAAACGTGCTGTTTTTGCTAAAATAGCATTTTCAAGCATTTTAGATCGTTTGAAATCGTTCAAATAGAAGCAATATTAATAAAAACGAATAATAAAAAATTCGTCGTTTTTATGCTGTTTTACGCGTTAAAACGCAGATTAAAAGCTCAAAACGTGCTGTTTTGCTAAATAAGCATTTTCAAGACATTTTAGATCGTGAAATCGTTCAAATAGAGCAATAGTACTAAAAACTAATAATAAAAATTTCGTCGTTTTATGCTGTTTTACGCGTTAAAACGCAGATTAAAAGCTGAAAACGTCTGTTTTGCTAAAATAAGCATTTTTCAAGCATTGTTGATAGTTGAAATCGTTTAAATAGAGCAATATTAATAAAAACGAATAATAAAAATTCGTCGTTTTATGCTGTTTTACGCGTTAAAACGCAGATTAAAGCTCAAAACGTGCTGTTTTGCTAAAATAAGCATTTTCAAGCATTTTAGATCGTTGAAATCGTTCAAATAGAACAATATTAATAAAAACGAATAATAAAAATTCGTCGTTTTATGCTGTTTTACGCGTTAAAACGCAGATTAAAGCTCAAAACGTGCTGTTTTGCTAAAATAAGCATTTTCAAGTATTTTCGATCGTTGAAATCGTTCAAATAGACGCAATATTAATAAAAACGAATAATAAAAATTCGTCGTTTTTATGTTGTTTTACGCGTTAAAACGCAGATTAAAACTCAAAACGTGCTGTTTGCTAAAATAAGCATTTTCAAGCATTTTAGATCGTTGAAATCGATCAAATAGAAGCAATATTAATAAAAACGAATAATAAAAAATTCGTCGTTTTATGCTGTTTTACGCGTTAAAACGCAGATTAAAAGCTCAAAACGTGGTGTTTTGCTAAAATAAGCATTTTCAAGCATTTTAGATCGTTGAAATCGTTCAAATAGAAGCAATATTAATAAAAACGAATAAAAAAATTCGTCGTTTTATGCTGTTTTACGCGTTAAAACGCAGATTAAAGCTGAAAACGTACTGTTTTGCTAAAATAAGCATTTTCAAGCATTTTAGATCGTTGAAATCGTTTAAATAGACGCAATATTAATAAAAACAAATAATAAAAAATTTGTCGTTTTATGCTGTTTACGCGTTAAAACGCAGATAAAAGCTCAAAACGTGCTGTTTTGCTAAAATAAGCATTTTCAAGCATTTTAGATCGTTGAAATCGTTCAAATAGAAGCAATATTAATAAAAACGAATAATAAAAATTGTCGTTTTTATGCTGTTTTATGCGTTAAAACGCAGATTAAGCTCAAAACGTGCTGTTTTGCTAAAATAAGCATTTTCAAGCATTTTAGATCGTTGAAATCGTTCAAATAGACGCAATAAAACAAAAACGAATAATAAAAATTTCGTCGTTTTTATGCTGTTTTACGCGTTAAAACGCTGATTAAAGCTCAAAACGTGCTGTTTTGCTAAAATAAGCATTTTCAAGCATTTTAGATAGTTGAAATCGTTCCCCAAAAAGACGCAATAAAAAAAAAAAAAAGAAAAATAAAAAATTTTTGTCGTTTTTATTTTTTTACCCCGTTTAAAAAAGCAGAATAAAACTCAAACCGTGCTGTTTTTGGGAAAAAAAAGATTTTCAAGCATTTTAGATCGTTGAAATCGTTCAAAAAAGACGCAATAGTACTAAAAAAAAAATTTTAAAAATTTTGTCGTTTTTTTGCTGTTTTACGCGTTAAAAAAGCAGATTAAAACTCAAAAAAAGTGCTGTTTTGTAAAATAAGCATTTTCAAGCATTATAGATCGTTGAAATGTTCAAATAGAACTTAAAAATTAATAAAAACGAATAATAAAAAAAATTTGTCGTTTTTATGCTGTTTTCGCGTTAAAACGCAGGGTTTAAAACTCAAAAAAGTGCTGTTTTTCTAAAATAAAACATTTTCAAGTATTTTCGATCGTTGGGAAAACGTTAAATAGACGCAATATTAATAAAACGAATAATAAAAAATTCGTCGTTTTTTTTGCTGTTTTTTCCCTTAAAACGCAGATTAAACTCAAAACGTGCTGTTTTTCTAAAATAAGCATTTTTAAACATTTTTGATCGTTGAAACCCATCAAATAGAAGCAATAATTTAAAAACGAATAATTTAAAAAAATTTGTCGTTTTTTTTTGTTTTTTTACGCCAAAAACGGGAGATTAAACTCAAAAAGTGGGGTTTTGCTAAAATAAGCATTTTCAAGCATTTTTTGATCGTTGGGAAAACGTTCAAATAGAAGCAATATTAATAAAAAAAGAATAATAAAAAAATTTGTCGTTTTATGTGCTTTTTTTTATGCGTTAAAACCCCAGATTATAGCTCAAAACGTGCTGTTTTTTCTAAAAAAAAGCATTTTTTAAGCATTTTTTGATCGTTTAAATCGTTCAAATATACGCAATAAAAAAAAAAAACAATAATAAAAAATTTCGCCCTTTTTTTGCTGTTTTTCGCGTTAAAACGCTGATTAAAACTCAAAACGTGCTGTTTTTCTAAAATAAGCATTTTCAAAAACATTTTTGGGTAGTTAAATCGTTCACATAGACGTTTTATTAATAAAAAAAGAATAATAAAAATTCGTCGTTTTTTTTTTGCGTTCTACGCGTTAAAACGCAGATTACAGCCTTTAAAATGAGCTGTTTTTCCTTTTAAAAAAAGCATTTTCAAGCATTTTTGATCGTTTAAATCGTTTAAATAGAAATAATATTAATAAAAACAATAACAAAAAAAATTTTTTCGTTTTTTTGCTGTTTTACGCCCCTTAAAAAAGCAGATTAAAACTCAAAACGTGCTGTTTTTCAAATTGGCCCTTTTCGGGATTTTTGATCGTTGAAATGTTTAAATAGAAGCAATATTTAATAAGAAACGAATAATAAAAAAATTTGTCATTTTTTTTGCTGTTTTACCCTTAAAACGCAGATTAAAAACTCAAAAAGTCCTTTTTTCTAAAAAAAAAGCATTTTCAAGCATTTTTTGATCGTTGAAATTTGTTCCAAAAGACGCAAAAAAAAAACGAATAATAAAAATTCGTCGTTTTTATGGCTTTTTTTACCCCTTAAAACGCAGATTAAAAACTCAAAACGTGCTGTTTTGCTGGGAAAGCATTTTTAAAAACATTTTAGATCGTTGAAATCGTTTTAAATAGAAGAATATTTAAAAAAAACAATAATAAAAATCGTCGTTTTTATGCGTTTTACGCGTTAAAACGCCGGTTTGCCCCCCAAAAAGTGCTGGTTTTTAAAAATAAGCATTTTTCAAGCATTTTTGGGCGTTGAAATCGTTTTAAAAAAGACGCCCCAATTTAAAAAAAACGAATAAAAAAAATTTTTGTCGTTTTATGTTTTTTTCCCTTAAAACGCAGATTAAAAACTCAAAACGTGTTTTTTTGCTAAAATAAGCATTTTCAAGCTTTTTTGATCGTTGAAATCGTTTAAATAGGCCAAATTTTAAAAAAACGAATAATAAAAAAATTTTTCATTTTTTTGCTGTTTTACGCGGTTTAAAAAAGCATAAAAGCTCAAAACGTGCTGTTTTTGCCAAAAAAAAGCATTTTCGGGATTTTAAACGTTGAAATCGTTCAAATAGACGCTATTAATAAAAACAATAAAAAATTTGTCGTTTTATGTTTTTTTACCCTTAAAACGCAGATTAAAAACTCAAAACGTGTTTTGGGCTAAAATAAAGCATTTTCAAGCATTTTAGTGTGAAATCCCCTTAAATAGAAGCAAATTTTTAAAAAAACGAATAATAAAAAATTTTGTCGTTTTTGTTGTTTTTGCGTTAAAAAGCAGATTAAAAACTCAAAAAAGTGCTGTTTTGCTAAAATAAGCATTTTCAAGCATTTTTGAAACGTTGAAATCATTTAAATAGAAACAATATTAATAAAAAAAAAGAATAATAAAAAAAAAATTTTCATTTTTATGCTGTTTTCGCGTTAAAAAAGCAGATTAAAAACTCAAAACGTGCTGGTTTTTTCTAAAAAAAAGCATTTTTAAGCATTTTAGATCGTTGAAATCCCCTTCCTGGGGGGGAATTTAAAAAAAAACGAATAATAAAAACGTGGTTTTTTTGCTGTTTTACGTTAAAAAGGGAAAAAAGCTCAAAAAGTGCTTTTTGCGTTTTAAAAATCGGGAAATCGTTCAAATAAAACAATATTAATAAAAACGAATAAAAAAATTTTGTGTTTTTTTGCTGTTTTACGCGTTAAAAAGCAGATTAAAGCTGAAAACGGGTGTTTTTTTCTAGAATAAGCATTTTCAAGCATTTTGATCGTTGAAATCCCGAGCAAAAATTTAAAAAAAACGAATAAAAAAATTCGTTTTTTTTATGCTTTTTTACGCGGGGGAAAAAAGCAGATTTTTAAAACTCAAAAGCTGTTTTGCTAAAAAAAGCATTTTCGCTTTTTGATCGTTGGGAAAACGTTCAAAAAAAGCAATTTTTAAAAAACGAATAATAAAAAAATTGTCGTTTTTAAGCGTTTTACGCGTTTAAAACCCCAGATTAAAGCTCAAAACGTGCTGTTTTTTCTAAAAAAGCATTTTTATGCATTTTAGATCGTTGAAATCGTTCAAATAAAGCAATAATAATAAAAAACGAATAATAAAAAAACGTCGTTTTATGTGTTTACCCTTTCTTAAAACTCAAAAAGTGCTGTTTTGCAAAATAAACATTTTCAAATTTTGATCGTTGTCGTTCAAATAGAAGCAATTTTAAAAACGAATAATAAAAATTTCTCTTTTTTGGTTTTTCGCGTTAAAGGGAGATTAAAACTCAAAACGTCTGTTTTTGCTAAAAAAGCATTTTCAACATTTTAGATCGTTTAAATCGTTCAAAAAGAAGCAATATTAATAAAAACGAAAAAAAAAATTCGTCTTTTTTTCTTTTTTCGCGTTAAAAAGCAGATTAAAAATCAAACGTGCTGTTTTGCAAAATAACATTTTCAAGCATTTTAGATCGTTTAAACGTTCAAAAGGCAATAAAAAAAAAACGAATAAAAAAATTTTGTCGTTTTATGCGTTTTACGCGTTAAAACGCAGAAAATTTGCTCAAAAAGTGCTGTTTTTGCTAAAATAAGCATTTTCGCATTTTAAACGTTGAAATCGTTCAAATAGAAAATATTAATAAAAAAAAATAATAAAAATTTGCGTTTTTATGCTGTTTTTCCCGGGTTAAAAAAGCAGATTAAAAACTCAAAACGTGCTGTTTTGCTAAAATAAAACATTTTAAACATTTTAGATCGTTGAAATCGTTCAAATAGACCCAATAAAAAAAAAAACAAAATAATAAAAAATTTTCGTCGTTTTTTTGCTGTTTTTCCCTTAAAACGCAGAATAAAGCTCAAAACGTGCTGTTTTTTCTTAAAAAAAAAAGCATTTTCAAGCATTTTAGATCGTTGAAATCGTTCAAATGGGGGGGAATATTAATAAAAACCAAAAAAATAAAAATTTCGTCGTTTTATGCTGTTTTTTTTCCCCGTTAAAAAAAGCGTTAAAACTCAAAACGTGCTGTTTTTCCAAAAAAAAGCATTTTTTAAACATTTTTTAAAATCGTTGAAATCGTTCAAATAGACGCAATATTAATAAAAACGAATAATAAAAAATTTGTGTTTTTATGTGTTTCACGCGTTAAAACGCGAATAAAGCTCAAAACCCTGCTGTTTTTCTAAAATAAAAACATTTTCAAAACCCCTTTTTTTGATCGTTGGGGAAAACGTTCAAATAGAAGCAATATTAATAAAAAAGAATAATAAAAATTCGTCCCTTTTTTTTCTGTTTTTCGCGTTAAAAAGCAGATTAAAGCTGAAAACGTGCTGTTTTTTCTGAAATAAGCATTTTCAAGCATTTTGGAGTCGTTGAAATCACGTTTCAAATAGACGCAATAAAAATAAAAAGCGGCAGCGTAAAATTTCGTTGTTTTTATGCGTTTTACGCGCGTTAAAACGCAGAATAAAGAAACTCAAAACGTGCTGTTTTGCTAAAATAAGCATTTTCAAGCATTTTAGATCGTTGAAATCGTTCAAATAGACGCAATATTAATGTAAAATCGGAATAATAAAAAATTTCGTCGTTTTTATGCTGTTTACGCGTTAAAACGCAGATTAAAAGCTCAAAACGTGCTGTTTTTGCTAAAATAAGCATTTTCAAGCATTTTAGATCGTTGAAATCGTTCAAATAGAAGCAATATTAATAAAAACGAATAATAAAAAAATTCGTCGTTTTGCCCCATGCTGTTTTACGCGTTAAAACGCAGATTAAAAACTCAAAACGATGCAGTTTTTGCTAAAATAAGCATTTTCAAGCATTCAGATCGTTGCGAAGTCGTTCAAATAAAGCCAATATTAATAAAAACGAATAATAAAAATTTTTGTCGTTTTTTATGCTGTTTTACGCGTTAAAACGCAGATTAGAAAGCTCAAAACGGTGCTGTTTTGCTAAAATAAAAGCATTTTCAAGCATTTTAGATCGTTTGAAATCGTTCAAATAGAAAAAATATTAATAATAAACGAATAATAAAAAATTCGTCGTTTTTTATGCTGTTTTACGCGTTAAACGCAGATTAAAGCTCAAAACGAGCTGTTTTGCTAAAATAAGCATTTTCAAGCATTTTTAGATCGTTGAAATCGTTTCAGAGTAGACGCAATGGCCAATAAAACGGGTAATAAAATTTGCGTCGTTTTTATGCGCATTTTACGCGTTTAAACGCGATTAAAACAAAACGTGCTGTTTTGCTTGTAAAACCAAAGCATTTTCAAGCATTTTTAGATCGTTGAAATAACGTAAAACAGCAGCAATAAAAACAGAATAATAAAAAATTCGTCGTTTTTATGCTGTTTTGCGCGCAAAATGCGAGATTAAAGCTCAAAACGTGCTGTTTTGCTAAAATAAGCATTTTCAAAAATTTTAGATCGTTTGGAAATCGTTCCAAATAGAAACAGTAATGGCAAAACTGAATAATAAAATTTCGTCGTTCTTATGCTGTTTTTACGCGCGTTAAAGGCAGATTGAAGCTCAAAACGTACTGTTTTGCTAAAATAAAAACATTTTTCCAGAAGCATTTTTAGATCGTTGAAATCCGTTTCCAGAAGCAATATTAATAAAAACGGAATAATAAAAAATTCGATGCTTTTTTGTACTGTTTTACGCGTTAAAACGCAGATTAAAACCGAAGCGGTGTTTTGCTGAAGCATTTTCAAGCGCAGATCGTTGAAATCACGTTCAAATAGACGCAATAAAATAAAAACGAATAATAAAAATTTCGTCGTTTTTGTACTTTTGTTTTACGTTAAAACGCGGGCAAAAACTCAAAACGTGCTGTGCTTTAAAATAAGCATTTTTTCAAGCATTTTAGATCGTTGAAATCGTTCCAAATAGACGCAATATTAATAAAAACCAATAATAAAAAGATTTCGTCGTTTTTGCTGTTTTACGCGTTAAAACGCAGATTAAAAGCTCAAAACGTGCTGTTTTGCTAAAATAAGCATTTTCAAGCATTTTAGATCGTTGAAATCGTTCAAATAGACGCAATAAAATAAAAACGAATAATAAATTTCGTTGTTTTTATGCTGTTTTACGCGTTAAAACGCAGAATAAAGCTCAAAACGTGCTGTTTTGCTAAAATAAGCATTTTCAAGCATTTTAGATCGTTGAAATCGTTCGAATAGACGCAATATTAATAAAAACGAATAATAAAAATTTCGTCGTTTTATGCTGTTTTACGCGTTAAAACGCAGATTAAAGCTCAAAACGTGCTGTTTTGCTAAAATAAGCATTTTCAAGCATTTTAGATCGTTGAAATCGTTCAAATAGAAGCAATATTAATAAAAAACGAATAATAAAAATTCGTCGTTTTATGTGTTTTACGCGTTAAAACGCAGATTAAAAGCTCAAAACGTGCTGTTTTGCTAAAATAAGCATTTTCAAGCATTTTAGATCGTTGAAATCGTTCAAATAGAAGAATATTAATAAAAAACGAATAATAAAAATTTGTCGTTTTATGCTGTTTTACGCGTTAAAACGCAGATTAAAGCTCAAAACGTGCTGTTTTGCTAAAATAAGCATTTTCAAGCATTTTAGATCGTTGAAATCGTTCAAATAGAAATATTAATAAAAAACGAATAATAAAAAATTCGTCGTTTTTTTGCTGTTTTACGCGTTAAAACGCAGATTAAAGCTCAAACGTGCTGTTTTGCTAAAATAAGCATTTTCAAGCATTTTAGATCGTTGAAATCGTTCAAATAGACGCAATATTAATAAAAACGAATAATAAAAATTCGTCGTTTTTATGCTGTTTTACGCGTTAAAATGCAGATTAAAGCTCAAAACGTGCTGTTTGCTAAAATAAGCATTTTCGAAATTTTAATCGTTGAAATCGTTCAAATAAAAGCAATATTAATAAAACGAATAATTAAAAATTCGTCTTTTATGCTGTTTTACGCGTTAAAACGCGAATTAAACTCAAAACGTGCTGTTTTGCTAAAATAGCATTTTCAAGCATTTTAGATCGTTGAAAATTTCAAATAGTACGCAATAAAAATAAAAACGAATAATAAAAATTTCGTCGTTTTATGCTGTTTAGCGTTAAAACGCAGAATAAAACTCAAAACGTGCTGTTTTGTAAAATAAAGCATTTTCAAAGCATTTTAGATCTGTTGAAATTTCGTTAAATAGACGCAATATTAAAAAACCATATCAAAATTTCGTCGTTTTATTGTGTTTTACGCGTTAAAACGCAGATTAAAACTCAAAACGTGCGTTTTGCTAAAATAAGCATTTTCAAGCATTTTAGATCGTTGAAATCGTTCAAATAGAAAATAGTAATAAAAACGAATAATAAAAATTCGTCGTTTTATGCTGTTTAACCGTTAAAACGCAGATTAAAACTCAAAACTTGCTGTTTTTAAAATAAGCATTTTCAAGCATTTTAGATCTTGAAATCGTTCAAATAGACGCAATAAAATAAAACGAATAATAAAAATTTCGTTGTTTTAATGCGTTTTACGCGTTAAAACGCAGAATAAAACTCAAAACGTGCTGTTTTGCTAAAATAAGCATTTTCAAGCATTTTAGATCGTTGAAATCGTTCAAATAGACGCAATATTAATAAAACGAATAATAAAATTTCGTCGTTTTATGCTGTTTTACGCGTTAAAACGCAGATTAAACTCAAAACGTGCTGTTTTGCTAAAATAAGCATTTTCAAGCATTTTAGATCGTTGAAATCGTTCAAATTAAGCAATATTAATAAAAACGAATAATAAAAAATTCGTCGTTTTTATGCTGTTTTACGCGTTAAAACGCAGATTAAAGCTCAAAACGTGCAGTTTATGCTAAAATAAGCATTTTCAAGCATTTCAGATCGTTGAAATCGTTCAAATAGAACAATATTAATAAAACGAAAATAAAAATTTTAGTCGTTTTATGCTGTTTTACGCGTTAAAACGCAGATTAAAGCTCAAAACGTGCTGTTTTGCTAAAATAAGCATTTTCAAGCATTTTAGATCGTTGAAATCGTTCAAATAGGGAAACAATATTAATAAAAAAGAATAATAAAAATTTCTTTTTTTGCTGTTTTACGCGTTAAAACGCAGATTAAAGCTCAAAACGTGCTGTTTTGCTAAAATAAGCATTTTCAAGCATTTTAGATCGTTTAAATCGTTCGAAAAGACGCAATATTAAAAAAAACGAATAATAAAAATTTCGCCGTTTTTTATGCTTTTACGCGTTAAAAAGCAGTTAAAGCTCAAAACGTGCCGTTTTTTCTAAAATAAGCATTTTCAAACATTTTAGATCCGTTGAAATCGTTCAAATAGAACAATATTAATAAAAACAATAATAAAAAAAAACGTCGTTTTTTTGCTGTTTTTCGCGTTAAAACGCAGATTAAACTCAAAACGTGCTGTTTTGTAAAATAAAATTTTCAAGCTTTTTTTATCGTTGAAATCGTTCAAATAGACGCAATATTAATAAAAACGAAAAAAAAAATTTCGTCGTTTTTTTGCTGTTTTACGCGTTAAAACCAGAATAAAACTCAAAACGTGCTGTTTTTTCTAAAATAAGCATTTTTAAGCGTTTTTTGATCGTTGTCGTTCAAATGAAAAATATTTAATAAAAACGAATAATAAAAAATTTCTTTTTTTTTGTTTTACGGTAAAACGCAGATTAAAACTGAAAACTCTTTTTTCAGAATAAGCATTTTCGCATTTTTTGATCGTTGAAATCGTTCAAATAGCGCAATATTAATAAAACGAAAAATAAAAAATTCGTTGTTTTTTTTTGCTTTTTTCGCGTTAAAACGCAGATTAAACTCAAAACGTGCTGTTTTGCTAAAAAAGCATTTTCAAGCATTTTAGATCGTTGAAATCGTTCAAAAAAATAATAAAAACGAATAATAAAAATTCTTCGTTTTTTGCTTTTTACGTTAAAACGCAGATTAAAGCTCAAAACGTCTGTTTTTAAAAAAGCATTTTATCATGCATTTAGATCGTTGAAAATCGTTCAAAATAAACAATTTAATAAAAACGAATAAAAAATTCGTTTTTATGCTGTTTTACGCGTTAAAACGCAGATTAAATCAAAACGTGCTGTTTTGCTAAAATAAGCATTTTAAGCATTTTAGATCTTTGAAATCGTTCAAATAGACGCAATTTAATAAAACGAATAATAAAAATTTCGTCGTTTTATGTGTTTTACGCGTTAAAACGCAGATAAACTCAAAACGTGCTGTTTTGCTAAAATAAGCATTTTCAAGTTTAGATCGTTGAAATCGTTCAAATAGAGCAATATTAATAAAACGAATAATAAAAATTCGTCGTTTTATGCTGTTTACGCGTTAAAACGCAGATTAAAGCTAAAACGTGCTGTTTTGCTAAAATAAGCATTTTCAGCATTTTAGATCGTTGAAATCGTTCAAATAGAATAATAAAACGAATAATAAAAATTCGTGTTTATGTGTTTTACGCGTTAAAACGCAGATTAAAGCTCAAAACGTGCTGTTTTGCTAAAATAAGCATTTTCAAGCATTTTAGATCGTTGAAATCGTTCAAATAGAGCAATATTAATAAAACAATAATAAATTCGTCGTTTTATGCTGTTTTACGCGTTAAAACGCAGATTAAAGCTCAAAACGTGCTGTTTTGCTAAAATAAGCATTTCAGCATTTTAGATCGTTGAAATCGTTCAATAGAAGCAATTAATAAACGAATAATAAAAATTCGTCGTTTTATGCTGTTTTACGCGTTAAACGCAGATTAAACTCAAACTGCTGTTTTGCTAAAAAAGCATTTTCAAGCATTTTAGATCGTTGAAATCGTTCAAATAGACGCAAATAATAAACAATAATAAAATTCGTGTTTTATGTGTTTACGCGTTAAACGCGAAACTCAAAACGGCTGTTTTGCTAAATAAGCATTTTCAAGCTTTTAGATCGTTGAAATCGTTCAAATAGACAATATTAATAAACGAATAATAAATTCGTCGTTTATGCTGTTTAGCGTTAAAACGCAGATTAAGCTAAACTGCTTTTGCTAAAATAAGCATTTTCAAGATTTTAGATCGTTGAAATCGTTCAAATAGAGCAAAAAAACGAATAATAAATTGTTTTCTGTTACGGTAACGCAATAAGCTCAAACTGCTAAATGATTTTGTTTTACTGAAACGTTCAAAAGATAATAAACGAATAATAAAAATTTCGTCGTTTTATGCTGTTTTACGCGTTAAAACGCAGATTAAAACTCAAAACGTGCTGTTTTGCTAAAATAAGCATTTTCAAGCATTTTAGATCGTTGAAATCGTTCAAATAGAACAATATTAATAAAACGAATAATAAAAATTCGTCGTTTTATGCTGTTTTACGCGTTAAAACGCAGATTAAAGCTCAAAACTGCTGTTTTGCTAAAATAAGCATTTTCAAGCATTTAGATCGTTGAAATCGTTCAAATAGACGCAATATAATAAAAACGAATAATAAAAATTTCGTCGTTTTTATGCTGTTTTACGCGTTAAAACGCAGAAAACTCAAAACGTGCTGTTTTGCTAAAATAAGCATTTTCAAGCATTTTAGATCGTTGAAATCGTTCAAATAGAGCATATTAAAAAAGATAATAAATCGTCGTTTTTATGCTGTTACGCGTTAAAACGCAGATTAAACTCAAAACTGCTGTTTTGCAAAATAGCATTTCAGCATTTTAGATCGTTGAAATCGTTAAATAGAGCAATAATAAAACGAATAATAAATTCGTGTTTATGCTGTTTTACGCGTTAAAACGCAGATAAAGCTCAAACGTGCTGTTTTGCTAAAATAAGCATTTTCGCTTTAGATCGTTGAAATCGTTCAAATAAACATATTAATAAACGAATAATAAAAATTGTCGTTTTATGCTGTTTTACGCGTTAAAACGCAGATTAAAGCTCAAAACGTGCTGTTTTGCTAAAATAAGCATTTTCAAGCATTTTAGATCGTTGAAATCTTCAAATAGAATTTATAAACAATAATTCGTCGTTTATGCTGTTTACGCGTTAAACGCAGATTAAACTCAAACGTTTTTTGCTAAAATAGCATTTCAACATTTTAAAAGGGTTTTAAATAAACTTTAAAAAAAGATTAAAAATTTTGTTTTATGCGCCTTAAAACAATTAATAAAATCTGTTTTTTCCCAAAAAAAAACATTTTTTGCTTTTTTAACGTTGTCGTTAAATAAAAATTTAAAAAAAATAAAAAACGTCTTTTTTTTTCTTTTTTTTAAACGAATTAAAAATCCTGCTGTTTTCTAAAAAAGCATTTTTAAACTTTTAACGTTGTCGTTAAATAAGCAATAAAAAAAGAAAAATTAAAAATTTTGTTTTTATGCGTTTTTTAAAACCGAATAATAAAATGTGTTTTTTTGCTTTTAAAAAGTTAAACTTCAAAATAAGCAAAATTTTAAAAAAAATAATTTTCCGTTTTATCTGTTTTTTAAAACGAAAAAAATCCGTTTTGTTTTTTTTTTAAAATAAAATTTTAAGCTTTTTTAAACTTAAATTTAAATGAAAATGTTAAAAAAAAATAAAAAAACGGTTTTTATTTTTTGCGTTAAAAACGTTAAAAAAAAAAACGGGGTTTTCAAAAACTTTTTTAAGCATTTTAACTTAAATCGTTAAATGGCCCAAAAAAAAAAAAAAAAAACAAAATTTTTTTTTTTTTTTCCCGTTAAAAAGCGTAAAGCTTTTAAAAACCCGTTTTTTTAAAAAAAATTTTCAAGCATTTTAGATCGTTGAAATCGTTCAAATAGAAGCAATAGTAATAAAACGGAATAATAAAAAAATTCGTCGCGCATTTACGTTAAAACGCAGATTAAAACTCAAAACGTGCTGTTTTGCACAAATAAGCATTTCAAGCATTTTGAATGGTGGGAAATCGTTTCAAATAGACGCAATAAAAATAAAAACGAATGACAAAAGAATTTCGTCGTTTTTATGCTTGTTTTACGCGTTAAAACGCGGAATAAAGCTCAAAACGTGCTGTTTTGCTAAAATAAGCATTTTCAAGCATTTTCGATCGTTGAAATCGTTCAAATAGACGCAATAATTTAAAAAACTAATAATAAAAATTTCGTCGTTTTTATGCTGTTTACGCGCGTTAAAACGCAGATTGAAAACTCAAAACGTGCTGTTTTGCTAAAATAAAGCATTTTCAAGTATTTTAGATCGTTGAAATCGTTCAAATAGGAAGCAATATTAATAAAAACAGATAATAAAAAATTCGTCGTTTTATGCTGTTTTACGCGTTAAAACGCAGATTAAAGCCTCAAAACGTGCTGTTTTTGCTAAAATAAGCATTTTCAAGCATTTTAGATCGTTGAAATCGTTCAAATAGAAGCAATATTAATAAAAAACGAATAATAAATTCGTGAATTTTTATGCTGTTTTACGCGTTAAAACGCAGATTAAGAAGCTCAAAACATTGCTGTTTTGCTTTAAAATAAGCATTTTCAAGCATTTTAGATCGTTGAAATCTTTCAAATAGAAGCAATAATAATAAAAAACGGAATAATAAAAATTCGTCGTTTTATGCTGTTTTACGCGTTAAAATGCAGATTAAGCTCAAAACGTGCTGTTTTGCTTTAAAATAAAGCATTTTCAAAATTTTAGATCGTTGAAATCGTTCAAATAGAAGCAATAGCGAAACGAATAATAAGAAATTCGTCTTTTTTATGCTGTTTTACGCGTTTAAACGCAGATTAAAACTCAAAACGTGCTGTTTTGCTAAAATAAGCATTTCAAGCATTTTTAGTCGTTGAAATCGTTCAAATAGACGCAATAAAAATAAAAACGAATAATAAAAATTTCAAAATTACGTTTTTATGCTGTTTTACGCGTTAAAACGCAGAATAAACTCAAAACGTGCTGTTTTGCTAAAATAAGCATTTCAAAGCATTTTCGATCGTTGAAATCGTTCAAATAGACACTTAATAGTACTAAAAAACTAATAATAAAGAACGTCGTTTTGTGCTGTTTTGCGCGTTAAAACGCAGATTAAAAGCTCAAAACTTGATGCTGTTTTGCTAAAATAAAGCATTTTCAAGTATTTTAGATCGTTGAAATCGTTCAAATGAAACATATTAATAAAAACGAATAATAAAAAATTCGTCGTTTTTTATGCTGTTTTTGCGTTAAGAGCTGCAGATTAAACTCAAACGTGCTGTTTTGCTTTAAAATAAGCATTTCCAAGCATTTTAGATCGTTGAAATCGTTCCAAATAGAAGCAATGATAATAAAACAGATAATAAAAATTCGTGGTTTTATGCTGTTCACGCGTTAAAACGCAGATTAAAAGCTCAAAACGTGCTGTTTTGCTTTAAATAAGCATTTTCCAGAAGCATTTTAGATCGTTGAAATCGTTTCAGGTAGACGCAATATTAATAAAAACGAATAATAAAATTTCGTCGTTTTTATGCTGTTTGCGGCAGATAAAGCTCAAAACGTGCTGTTTTATACAAAATAAAAGCATTTTCAGGCGTTTTAGATCCCGTTGAAATCGTTCTGGAAATAGAAGCAATAATGTAAAACGAATAATAAAAATTCGTATTTTTTGCCGTTAAAACGCAGATTAAAGCTCAAAACGTGCTGTTTGCTAAAATAAGCATTTTCAAGCATTTTAGATCGTTGAAATCGTTTCAAATGGGCTGCAATAAAAATAAAACAGATAATAAAATTTCATCGTTTTATGCTGTTTACGCGTTAAAACGCGAATAAAGCTCAAACGATGCTGTTTGCTAAAATAAGCATTTTCAAGCATTTTCGATCGTTGGAAATCGTTCAAATAGACGCAATAGTACTGAAACTAATAATAAAATTTCGTCGTTTTTATGCTGTTTTACGCGTTAAAACGCAGATTAAAGCTCAAAACGTGCTGTTTTGCTTCGTAACGTGCAGTATTTTTAGATCGTTGAAATCGTTCAGTAGAAGCAATATTAATAAAAACAGATAATAAAAATTCGTCGTTTTATGCTGTTTTACGCGTTAAACGCAGATTAAAACTCAAAACGTGCTGTTTTGCTAAAATAAGGGATTTTCAAGCATTTTCGATCGTTGAAATCGTTCAAATAGACGCAATAAGGGACTAAAAAAATAATAATAAAAATTTCGTCGTTTTTATGCTTTTTTTGCGCGTTAAAACGCAGATTAAAAAATCAAAACGTGCTGTTTTGCTTAAAATAAGCATTTTAAAATATTTTTTGATCCCCTTGGGAAAACGTTCAAATAGAAACTATTAATAAAAAAAGAATAATAAAAAAAATTTGTCGTTTTTTTGCTGTTTTACGCGTTAAAACGCAGATTAAAAACTCAAAAAAGTGCTGTTTTTTCTTTTAAAAAAAAAGCATTTTTAAGCATTTTTTGATCGTTGAAATCGTTCAAATGAAGCAATATTAATAAAAAAGAATAATAAAAAATTCGTCGTTTTTATGCTGTTTTTACGCGTTAAAACGCAGATTAAAGCTCAAAACGAGCTGTTTGCTAAAAAAAGCATTTTTAAACTTTAAAATCGTTGAAATCGTTTTAAATGGGGGGGAATATTAATAAAAAAAGAATAATAAAAAATTTTGTCGTTTTTTTGCCCCTTTTTCGCGTTAAAAAGCAGAATAAAACTCAAAACGTCCTTTTTTCTAAAATAAGCATTTTTTAGGCGTTTTTTGATCGTTGAAATCGTTCAAATAGAAACAAAATTAATAAAAACGAATAATAAAAAAATTTGTCGTTTTTTTGCTGTTTTTTCGCGTTAAAACGCAGATTAAAGCTGAAAACGTGCTGTTTTGCTGGAAAAAAGCATTTTTAAAACAAAGATCGTTGAAATCTTCAAATAGACGCAATATTAATAAAAAAAGGGAAAAATAAAAATTCGTTGTTTTTTTGCTGTTTACGCGTTAAAAGCAGATTAAAAACTCAAAACCCTGCTGTTTTGCTAAAATAACATTTTCAAACATTTTTTGATCGTTGAAATCCCTTCCCAAAAAAAGCAATATTAATAAAAACGAATAATAAAAAAATTTGTCGTTTTTTTTGCTGTTTTACGCGTTAAAAGCGTTAAAGCTAAAACGTGCTGTTTTGCTAAAATAAGCATTTTTTATGCATTTTTTGATCGTTTAAATCGCAAAAAGAAGCAATCTTAATAAAAACGAATAATAAAAAAATTTGTCGTTTTTATGCTGTTTTTCGCGTTAAAACCGTTAAAAACTCAAAACTTTCTGTTTTTCAAAATAAGCATTTTCAAACATTTTAGATCCCTTGAAATCGTTCAAATAGACGCAATATTAATAAAAACCAATAATAAAAATTCGTTTTATGCTGTTTTCGCGTTAAAAGCAGATTAAACAAAACGTTGTTTTTATGCAAAATAAGCATTTTCAAGCATTTTTTACATCGTTGAAATCGTTCAAATAGACGCAATATTAATAAAAAGCGAATAATAAAAAATTTCGTCGTTTTATGCTGTTTACGCCAAACGCTGATTAAGCTCAAAACGTGCTGTTTTGCTAAAATAAGCATTTTCAGCATTTTAGATTGTTGTCATTCAAATAGACGCAATATTAATAAAAACTAATAATAAAAAAATTAGATAAATTTTTATGCTGTTTTGCGCGTTAAAAGCGAGATTAAACTCAAAACGTGCTGTTTTTGCTTTAAAATAAGCATTTTCAAGCATTTTTAGATCGTTGAAATCGTTCGTGGTACCGTAATAAAACGAATAATAAAATTTCGTCGTTTTTATGCTGTTTTACGCGTTAAAACGCAGATTAAAAACTCAAAACGTGCTGTTTTGAAAAGCATTTTTGCATTTTAGATCGTTGAAATCGTTCAAATAAACAATATTAATAAAAACGAATAATAAAAATTCGTCGTTTTTTTGCTTTTTTACGCGTTAAAACGCAGATTAAAGCTCAAAACGTGCTGTTTTGCTAAAATAAGCATTTTCAAGCATTTTACATCGTTGAAATCGTTCAAATAGACGCAATATTAATAAAACGAATAATAAAAATTTCGTCGTTTTTATGCTGTTTTACGCGTTAAAACGCTGATTAAAAACTCAAAACGTGCTGTTTTGCTAAAATAAGCATTTTCAAGCATTTTAGATTGTTTAAATCGTTCAAATAGACCCATTAATAAAAAATAAAATAAAAAATTGTCGTTTTATGCTGTTTTACCGGGTTTAAAAAGCAGATTAAAGCTCAAAACGTGCTGTTTTGCTAAAATAAGCATTTTCAAGCATTTTAGATCGTTGAAATCGTTTAAATAGAAGCAATATTAATAAAACGAATAATAAAAATTCGTCATTTTTATGCTGTTTTACGCGTTAAAACGCAGATTAAACTCAAAAAGTGCTGTTTTTTTCTAAAATAAGCATTTTCAAGCATTTTAGATCCTTGAAATCGTTCAAATAGAAATATTAATAAAAACGAATAATAAAATACGTCGTTTTTATGCTGTTTTACGCGTTAAAACGCAGATTAAAAGCTCAAAAAGTGCTGTTTTGCTAAATAAGCATTTTCAAGCATTTTAGATCGTTGAAATCGTTAAATGAAGAATCTTAATAAAAACGAATAATATTCGTCGTTTTAATGCTGTTTTAGCGTTAAACGCAGATTAAAGCTCAAAACGTGCTGTTTTGCTAAAATAAGCATTTCAAGCATTTTAGATCGTTGAAACGTTCAAATAGAGCAATATTAATAAAAACGAATAATAAAAATTCGTCGTTTTATGCTGTTTTACGCGTTAAAACGCAGATTAAAGCTCAAAACGTGCTGTTTTGCTAAAATAAGCATTTTCAAGCATTTTACATCGTTGAAATCGTTCAAATAGACGCAATATTAATAAAAACGAATAATAAAAATTTCGTCGTTTTAGCGTTTTACGCGTTAAAACGCTGATTAAAGCTCAAAACGTGCTGTTTTGCTAAAATAAGCATTTTCAAGCATTTTAGATTGTGAAATCGTTCAAATAGACGCATATTAATAAAAACTAATAATAAAAATTCGTCGTTTTATGCTGTTTTACGCGTTAAAACGCAGATTAAAGCTCAAAACGTGCTGTTTTGCTAAAATAAGCATTTTCAAGCATTTTAGATCGCTGAAATCGTTTAAATAGAAGCAATATTAATAAAAACGATAATAAAAATTTCGTCGTTTTATGCTGTTTTACGCGTTAAAACGCAGAATTAAAGCTCAAAACGTGCTGTTTTGCTAAAATAAGCATTTTCAAGCATTTTAGATCGTTGAAATCGTTCAAATAGAAGCAATATTAATAAAAACGAATAATAAAAATTCGTCGTTTTATGTGTTTTACGCGTTAAAACGCAGATTAAAGCTAAACGTGCTGTTTTGCTAAAATAAGCATTTTCAAGCATTTTAGATCGTTGAAATCGTTCAAATAGACGCAATAATTAATAAAAACGAATAATAAAAATTTCGTTGTTTTTGCTGTTTTTACGCGTTAAAACGCAGAATAAAGCTCAAAACGTGCTGTTTTGCTAAAATAAGCATTTTCAAGCATTTTAGATCGTTGAAATCGTTCAAATAGAAGCAATATTAATAAAAACGAATAATAAAAATTTCGTCGTTTTTATGTGTTTTACGCGTTAAAACGCAGATTAAAGCTCAAAACGTGCTGTTTTGCTAAAATAAGCATTTTCAAGCATTTTAGATCGTTGAAATCGTTCAAATAGAAGCAATATTAATAAAAACGAATAATAAAAATTCGTCGTTTTATGCTGTTTTACGCGTTAAA
This sequence comes from Dalotia coriaria, assembly GCF_025399875.1. NCBI lineage: Eukaryota > Metazoa > Arthropoda > Insecta > Coleoptera > Staphylinidae > Dalotia > Dalotia coriaria. The sequence goes on from NW_027045796.1 coordinate 36,123, forward strand.
ACGCAGATTAAAGCTCAAAACGTGCTGTTTTGCTAAAATAAGCATTTTCAAGCATTTTAGATCGTTGAAATCGTTCAAATAGAGCAATATTAATAAAAACGAATAATAAAAATTTCGTCGTTTTATGGTGTTTTAACGTTAAAACGCAGATTAAAGCTCAAAACGTGCTGTTTTGCTAAAATAAGCATTTTCAAGCATTTTTAGATGTTGAAATCGTTAAATAAGACGCAAATAAAGAAAACGAATAATAAAAATTTCGTCGTTTTAGTGTTTTACGCGTTAAAACGCAGAATAAACTCAAAACGTGCTGTTCTGCAAAAATAAGCATTTTCAAGCATTTTTAGGGTCGTTGAAATCGTTCAAAAGACGCATATTAATAAAACAATAGTTAAAATTTCTAGCGTTTTATGCTGTTTTACGCGTTAAAACGCAGTTAAAGCTAAAACGTGCGTTTTCGTAAAAAAGATTTAAAGCATTAAATCATTAAAATTCGTCAAATTAAGCTATTTACAAAACAAATAAAATCAAACGTGCTTTTGCTTAAAATAAGCATTTTAAAGTTTAAGATCTTGAAATCGTTCAAAAGCAATATTTAAAAGAATAATAAAATTTCGCGTTTTAATGTTTACGCGTTAAAACAGAAAAAGTCAAAACGTTGTGTTTTTAAATGCATTTTTAACTTTTGAATCGTTGAAATCGTTCAAATAGAAGCAATATTAAAAAACGAATAACAAAATTTGTCGTTTATGCTGTTTTAAGCGTAAATAATAAAAGCTCAAAACGTTGTTTTGCTAAAATAAGCATTTTCAGCATTTTAATCGTTGAAATTAAAAGCAAATTTTATAAAAAAACATAAAAATTCGTTTTTATGTTTAAACGTTCAAAAACGCTATTTAAAACGATAAAATGTCTTTTTAAATGTTTAAGCATTTAACGTAATTAAATAAAACGCAATATTAAAAAATAAACAATTTCAGCGTTTTAGTGTTAAATCGGTTAAAAGAATAAATTCAAAAATGTATGATAAAATGCGTTTTAAAGCATTTTAGTAAAGAAATTAAAAGCGCAAAGTGTTAATTGTAAAAAAGATTTTTAAGTTTTTAGGTTTGAACGAAAACGCAATTAAATCAAAACGTGTTTCAAAAATAAATTTCAAGCATTTTATGTTGAATCGTTCAAGTTAAACGCAATTAATAAATAAAAACGGCTGTTTTTGCTAAAATAAATTGTAAGCATTTTAAATCGTTGAAATCGTTCAAAACGAATGATTTAATAAAACAATAACAAAATTTCGTGTTTGAGTGTTTTACGTTAAAACGCAGATTAAATCAAAATGCTAATTTGCGTAAAATAAGCTTTCAAGTTTAAATCATTGAAACGTTCAAAAGAAGCAATATTAATAAAACGAAAATTAAGCATTTGTCGTTGTTAATGCGTTTTAACGCATATAAAAGCGATTAAAAAAATTCGTGTTTTTGGTAATTAAGCTTTAAGCATATATAACGTAAACGTCAATTAGCATATTAATAAAACTCATAAAATTCCGTTTATGCTGTTTTAGCTTAAATCGCAGTTAAATTCAAAATGCTGTTTCTAAATAGCATTTAAGCATTTAATCGTTAAAACGTTCAAATAGAAGCAATATTAATAAAACGAATTTTAATCGTGTTTTAGCTGTTAACGCAATAAAACCAAAATAAAGTTTCATAAATGCTTTTCGCAATTTAAGATTTTGCAAATTTTAATGATGAAATTAAATAAAAGCAATATTAATAAAAATGTTTAATGCTGTTTTAATGCGATTAAACGCGTTAAAACGCTGTTTAAAGCTCAAAACGTGCTGTTTTGCTAAAATAAGCATTTTCAAGCATTTTACATCGTTGAAATCGTTCAAATAGACGCAATATTAATAAAAACGAATAATAAAAACGTGCTGTTTTGCTAAAATAAAGCATTTTCAAGCATTTTAGATCGTTGAAATCGTTCAAATAGACGCAATATTAATAAAACACTAATAATAAAAAATTCGTCGTTTTTATGCTGTTTTTCGCGTTAAACGCAGATTAAAGCTCAAAACGTGCTGTTTTGCTAAAATAAGCATTTTCAAGCATTTTAGATCGTTGAAATCGTTTAAGTAGAAGCAATATTAATAAAAACGAATAATAAAAATTCATCGTTTTATGCTGTTTTACGCGTTAAAACGCAGATTAAAGCTCAAAACGTGCTGTTTTGCTAAAATAAGCATTTTCAAGCATTTTAGATCGTTGAAATCGTTCAAATAGACGCAATATTAATAAAAAACGAATAATAAAAATTCGTCGTTTTATGCTGTTTTACGCGTTAAAACGCAGATTACAGCTCAAAACGTGCTGATTTGCTAAAATAAGCATTTTCAAGCATTTTAGATCGTTGAAATCATTCAAATAGAAGCAATATTAATAAAAACGAATAATAAAAATTTCGTCGTTTTTATGCTGTTTTACGCGTTAAAACGCAGATTAAAGCTCGCTCAAAACGTGCTGTTTTGCTAAAATTAGCATTTTCAAGCATTTTAGATCATTGAAATCGTTCAAATAGAAGCAATATTAATAAAAACGAATAATAAAAAATTCGTCGTTTTATGCTGTTTTACGCGTTAAAACGCAGATTAAAGCTCAAAACGTGCTGTTTTGCTAAAATAAGCATTTTCAAGCATTTTAGATCGTTGAAATCGTTCAAATAGACGCAACAAAAATAAAAACGAATAATAAAAATTTCGTCGTTTTATGCTGTTTTACGCGTTAAAACGCAGAATAAAGCTCAAAACGTGCTGTTTTGCTAAAATAAGCATTTTCAAGCATTTTAGATCGTTGAAATCGTTCAAATAGACGCAATATTAATAAAAACGAATAATAAAAATTTCGTCGTTTTATGCTGTTTTACGCGTTAAAACGCAGATAAAGCTCAAAACGTGCTGTTTTGCTAAAATAAGCATTTTCAAGCATTTTAGATCGTTGAAATCGTTTAAATAGAAGCAATATAATAAAAACGAATAATAAAATTCGTCAGTTTTATGCTGTTTTACGCGTTAAAACGCAGATTAAAGCTCAAAACGTGCTGTTTTGCTAAAATAAGCATTTTCAAGCTTTTAGATCGTTGAAATCGTTCAAATAGACGCAATATTAATAAAAACGAATAATAAAAATTTCGTCGTTTTATGCTGTTTTACGCGTTAAAACGCAGATAAAAGCTCAAAACCCTGCTGTTTTGCTAAAATACGCATTTTCAAGCATTTTAGATCGTTGAAATCGTTCAAATAGAGCAATATTAAAAAAAAACGAATAATAAAAATTTCGTCGTTTTATGCTGTTTTACGCGTTAAAACGCAGATTAAAGCTCAAAACGTGCTGTTTTGCTAAAATAAGCATTTTCAAGCATTTTAGATCGTTGAAATCGTTCAAATAGACGCAATATTAATAAAAACGAATAATAAAAATTTCGTCGTTTTATGTGTTTTACGCGTTAAAAACGCAGAAATTTAAAACTCAAAACGTGCTGTTTTGCTAAAATAAGCATTTTCAAGCATTTTAGATCGTTGAAATCGTTCAAATAGAAGCAATAAAAATAAAAACGAATAATAAAAATTCGTCGTTTTTATGCTGTTTTACGCGTTAAACGCAGATTAAAAACTCAAAACGTGCTGTTTTTGCTAAAATAAGCATTTTCAAGCGTTTTAGATCGTTGAAATCGTTCAAATAGACGCACATAATAATAAAACGAATAATAAAAATTTTGTCGTTTTATGCTGTTTTACGCGTTAAAACGCAGATTAAAGCTCAAAAAGGCTGTTTTGCTAAAATAAGCATTTTCAAGCATTTTAGATCGTTGAAATCGTTTGAACGCAATAAAATAAAATAAACAAAAATAAAATTCGCTTTTTATGTGTTTTACGCGCTTAAACGCAGATTAAAACTCAAAACGTGCTGTTTTCTAAAATAAGCATTTTCAAGCATTTAGATCGTTGAAATCGTTTAACAGAAGCAAATAATAAAACGAATAATAAAAATGTCGCTTTTATGCTGTTTTACGCGTTAAAACGCGGTTAAAACGCAATTTTTCTAACGTGCAGTTTTACAAATAAGATCTATCCAATGTAATCGTTAAAAACGCAATATAAAAATATAATAAAAACTTTTTTCGCGTTTATGCTTACGCGCTAAAATTGCAGATAAAGCTTAAGGTTTTGTGTAAATCTCATTTCAAGCATTTAGATCGTGAAATCGTTCAAATAGCAATATTAATAAAACGAAAATAAAAATCGTCGTTTTATGCTGTTTTACGCGTTAAAACGCAGATTAAAGCCAAAGTGCGTTTTGCTATCACATTTTCAAGCATTTAAGACGTAAAAACGTTCAAATAACGCTTAAATAAAACGAAAATAAATTATCGTGTTTTTGCTAAATAGCTTTTCGCTTAAAACGCAGAATAAAGCTCATAACGTGCTGTTTTGCTAAAATAACTTTCAAGCATTTTAGATCGTTGAACTGTTTAAATAGCGTAAAATAATAAAACAAAAAATTTGCGTTTATAAGTTTTCAGCTTAAACGGATTAACATAGACGCTGTTTTGCTAAAATAAGATTTTAATGCTTTATTTTGAAATTTCGCTTAAAAAGATATTAATAAAACGTATAAAAATAGCTTTTAAGCGTTTTACGCGTTAAAACGAGATTAAAAAACGTGCTTTTAAAAAAAAATTTACTTTTAGTGTGAATCGTTCAAAACGCAATTAAATAAAAAAACGAATAATAAAAATTTCGCGTTTTAGTTTACGCGTTAAAACGCAGATTAAACTAAAACGTGGTTTATAAAAAGTTTTAGGTTTACGTTAAATCGTTAAATAGACGCTTAAAAAACGAATAATAAAATTTTCGTTTTGTGTTTTACGCGTTAAAAACGCTGATTACTCAAACGTGTTTGCTAAAATAGCATTTTCAGCATTTTGTTGAAATCGTTCAAAAGAGAATATTAATAAAACGAATATAAAAATTCGTCGTTTATGCGTTTCACGCGTTAAAACGCAGATTACAGCTCAAAACGTGCTGTTTTGCTAAAATTGCATTTTCAAGCATTTTAGATCGTTGAAATCGTTCAAATAGAAGCAATATTAATAAAAACGAATAATAAAAATTCGTCGTTTTATGCTGTTTTACGCGTTAAAACGCAGATTAAAGCTCAAAACGTGCTGTTTTGCTAAAATAAGCATTTTCAAGCATTTTAGATCGTTGAAATCGTTCAAATAGACGCAAAATTTAAAAAAACGAATAATAAAAATTCGTCATTTTATGCTGTTTTACGCGTTAAAACGCAGATTAAAGCTCAAAACGTGCTATTTTGCTAAAATAAGCATTTTTCAAGCATTTTAGATCGTTGAAATCGTTCAAATAGACGCAATATTAATAAAAACGAATAATAAAATTTCGTCGTTTTTTTGCTGTTTTACGCGTTAAAACGCAGAATAAAGCTCAAAAAGTGCTGTTTTGCTAAAATACGCATTTTCAAGCATTTTAGATCGTTGAAATCGTTCAAATAGACGCATAAAATAAAAACGAATAATAAAAATTTCGTCGTTTTTATGCCGTTTTTCGCGTTAAAACGCAGATTAAAGCTCAAAACGTGCTGTTTTGCTAAAATAAGCATTTTCAAGCGTTTTAGATCGTTGAAACCTATCCAAATAGAAGCAATATTAATAAAAACGAATAATAAAAATTCCCTGTCGTTTTATGTTGCCTTACGCGCGTTAAAAAGTGCAGATTAAAGCTTAGCTCAAACGTGCTGTTTTACAAAATAAGCATTTTCGCCATCTTTTAGATCATTGAAATCGTTCAAATAGAAGCAATATTACTTAAAAAACGAATAATAAAAATTGTCGTTTTATGCTGTTTTACGCGTTAAAAACGCAGATTAAAGCTCAAAACGCTGTTTTGCTAAAATAAGCATTTTCAAGCATTTTAGATCGCTGAAATTGCCCAAATAGACGCAAATAAAATAAAAACGAATAATAAAAATTTCGTCGTTTTATGTTGTTACGCGTTAAAACGCAGAATAAAGCTCAAAACGTGCTGTTTTGCATAAATAAGTATTTTCAAGCATTTTAGATCGTTGAAATCGTTCAAATAGACGCAATATATAAAAAAACGAATAATAAAAATTTCGTCGTTTTATAAGCTGTTTTACGCGTTGTTCTTACAAAGCTCGAAACGTGCTGTTTTGCTAAAATAAGCATTTTCAAGCATTTTAGATCGTTGAAACGTCTAAATAGAAGCACATTAATAAAACAAATAATAAAAAAATCTGTCGTTTTATGCTGTTTTACGCGTTAAAACGCGGTGATTGCGCTCAAAACGTGCTGTTTTGCTAAAATAAGCATTTTCAAGCATTTTAGATCGTTGAAATCGTTCAAATAGAAGCAATATAATAAAAAACGAATAATAAAAATTTCGTCGTTTTTATGCTGTTTTACGCGTTAAAACGCAGATTAAAGCTCAAACGTGCTGTTTTGCTAAAATAAGCATTTTCAAGCATTTCAGATCGTTGGAAATCGTTCAACAGACGCAATATTAATAAAAAACGAATAATAAAAATTCGTCGTTTTATAAGCTGTTTTACGCGTTAAAACGCAGATTACAGCTCAAACGTGCTGATTTGCTAAAAATAAGCATTTTCAAGCATTTTAGATCGTTGAAATCATTCAAATAGAAGCAATATTAATAAAAAAACGAATAATAAAAATTTCTGTCGTTTTTATGCTGTTTTACGCGTTAAAACGCAGATTAAAAGCTCGTTCGCAACGTGCTGTTTTGCTAAAATAAGCATTTTCAAGTACGATCATTGAAATCGTTCAAATAGGAGCAATATTAATAAAAAACGAATAATGTACCCCCTGTCGTTTTATAAAGCGTTTTACGCGTTAAAACGCAGATAAAGCTCGAAACGTGCTGTTTTGCTAAAATAAGCATTTTCAAGCATTTTAGATCGTTGAAATCGTTTAAATAGAAGCACATTAATAAAAAACGAATAATAAAAAATTCGTCGTTTTATGCTGTTTTACGCGTTAAAACGCAGCGCTTAAAGCCCAAAACGTGCTGTTTTGCTAAAATAAGCAATTTTCAAGCATTTTAGATCGCTGAAATCGTCTCAACAGACGCAATATTAATAAAACGAATAATAAAATTTCTGCCGTTTTTATGCTGTTTTACGCGTTAAAACGCAGAATAAAGCTCAAAACGTGCTGTTTTGCTAAAATACGCATTTTCAAGCATTTAGATCGTTGAAATCGTTCAAATAGACGCAATAAAAATAAAAACGAATAATAAAAATTTCGTCGTTTTTATGCTGTTTTACGCGTTAAAACGCAGATTAAAGCTCAAAACGCTGTTTGCTAAAATAAGCATTTTCAAAACATTTTAGATCGTTGAAATCGTTCAATAGACGCAATATTAATAAAAAACGAATAATAAAAATTCGTCGTTTCTATGCTGTTTTTACCTGTTAAAACGCAGATTACAGCTCAAACGTGCTGATTTTGCTAAAATAAGCATTTTCAAGTATTTTGATCGTTGAAATATTCAAATAGAAGCAATATTAATAAAAAACGAATAATAAAAATTCTGTCGTTTTATGCTGTTTTACGCGTTAAAACGCAGATTAAAGCTAGCCTAAAACGTGCTTTTTGCTAAAAATAAGCATTTTCAGCATTTTAGATCATTGAAATCGTTCAAATAGAAGTAATATTAATAAAAACGAATAATAAAATTCGTCGTTTTATGTTGTTTTACGTTAAATCGTAGACAAAAGCTCAAACGTGCTGTTTTGCTAAAATAAGTATTTTCAAGCATTTAAGATCGTTGAAATCGTTCAACAGACGTGCAACAAAAAAATAAAAAACGAATAATAAAATTCTGCCGTTTTATGCTACTTACGCGTTAAAAAACGCAGAATAAAAGCTCAAACGCTGTTTTGCTAAAAATAAGCATTTTCAAGCATTTTAGATCGTTGAAATCGTTCAAATTAGACGCAATATTAATAAAAAAAAACGAATAATGTAAAATTCCTCTCGTCGTTTTATGCTGTTTTACGTTAAACGCAGATAAAGCCCGAAACGTGCTGTTTTGCTAAAATAAGCATTTTCAAGCATTTTTAGATCGTTGAAATCGTTCGAAGGAAGCAATATTAATAAAACAAATACTGGTGTACCCGTCGTTTTATAAAGTTGTTTTACGCGTTAAAAACGTGCAGATTAAAGCTCAAAACGTGCTGCTTTGCTAAAAATAAGCATTTTCAAGCATTTTAGATCGTTGAAATCGTTCAAATAGAAGCACATTAATAAAAACGAATACAAAAATTCTGTCGTTTTATGCTGTTTACGCGTTAAACGCAGATTAAAGCTCAAAACGTGCTGTTTTATAAAATAAGCATTTCAAGCACGATCGTTGAAATCGTTCAAATAGACGCACATTAATAAAAAACGAATAATGGCAAAAAATTCGTCGTTTTATGCTGTTTTACGCGTTAAACGGATTACAGCTCAAAAACGTGCTGATTTGCTAAAATAAGCATTTTCAAGCATTTTGTGATCGTTGAAATCATTCAAATAGAAGCAATATTAATAAAAACGAATAATAAAAAATTCGTCGTTTTTATGCTGTTTACGCGTTAAACGCAGATTAAAGCTCGCTCAAAAACGTGCTGTTTTGCTAAAATAAGCATTTTCGCTTAATTTTTAGATCATTGAAATCGTTCAAATAGAAGCAATATTAATAAAACGAATAATAAAAATTTCGTCGTTTTATGCTGTTTTACGCGTTAAAACGCAGATAAAGCTCGAAACGTGCTGTTTTGCTAAAATAAGCATTTTCGCCATTTAGATCGTTGAAATCGTTTAAATAGAAGCAATATTAATAAAAACGAATAATAAAAAATTCGTCGTTTTTATGTTGTTTTACGCGTTAAAACGCAGCTTAAAGCTCCAAAACGTGCTGTTTTGCTAAAATAAGCATTTTCAAGCATTTTAGATCGTTGAAATCGTTCAAATAGACGCACATTAATAAAACGAATAATAAAAATTTCGTCGTTTCTTATGCTGTTTACGCGTTAAAACGCAGAATAAAGCCTCAAACGTGCTGTTTTGCTAAAATACGCATTTTCAAGCATTTTAGATCGTTGAAATCGTCTCAAATAGACGCAATAAAAATAAAAACGAATAATAAAAATTTCGTCGTTTTTATGCTGTTTTTTACGCGCGTTAAAAACGCAGATTAAAGCTCAAACGTGCTGTTTTGCTAAAATAAGCATTTTCAAAACATTTTAGATCGTTGAAACTGTTCAAATAGACGCAATATTAATAAAAAACGAATAATAAAATCTGTCGTTTCTATGCTGTTTTACTCTGTTAAAACGCAGATTACAGCTCAAAATCGCTGATTTGCCAAAATAAGCATTTTCAAGTATTTTAGATCGTTGAAATCATCCAAATAGAAGCAATATTAATAAAACGAATAATAAAATTTCTGTCGTTTTATGCTGTTTACGCGTTAAAACGCAGATTAAAGCTATACCAAAACGTGCTTTTACAAAATAAGCATTTTCAAGCATTTTGCGATCATTGGAAATCGTTCAAATAGAAGCACATTAATAAAAACGAATAATAAAAATTGTCGTTTTTATGCTGTTTTACGCGTTAAATCGCAGATTAAAGCTCAAAACGTGCTGTTTTCCAAAAAAAGCATTTTCAACATTTTAGATCGTTGAAATCGTTCAAATAGGGCGCAATATTAATAAAAAAAAGAATAATAAAAAATTCCGTTTTTATGCTGTTTTACGCGTTAAAACGCAGATTACAGCTCAAAACGGGTGATTTGCTAAAATAAGCATTTTCAAAACAAATTTTTGATCGTTGGGAAAACATTCAAATAGAAGCAAAAATTAATAAAAACGAATAATAAAAATTTCGTCGTTTTATGGTTTTACGCGTTAAAACGCAGATTAAAGCCCCGCCCCAAAATTGGGTGTTTTGCTAAAATAAAAATTTTCAAGCATTTTAGATCATTGGGAAAACGTTCAAAATTTAAAAAAACAATTTAAAAAAAATTTCTGTCGTTTTTTTGCTGTTTTACGCGTTAAAAAAGGCAGGGGTTTAAAACCCCGAAAAGTGCTGTTTTGCTAAAATAAGCATTTTCAAGCATTTTAGATCGTTGGAAAAAGTTTTAAAAAGAAGCAATATTTAAAAAGGAAAAAAAAATTCGTCGTTTTATTGTTTTACGCGTTAAAACGCAGCTTAAAGCTCAAAAAGTGTTTTTTTAACAAAATAAGCATTTTCAAGCATTTTAGATCGTTGGGAAACGTTCAAATAGACGCAATAAAAAATAAAAAAAGAATAATAAAAAAAATTTCCCCTCGTTTTTTTGCTGTTTTACGCGAAAACGCAGATTAAAAGCTCAAAAAAAGTGCTGTTTTGCTAAAAAAAGCATTTTCAAACATTTTAGGGTCGTTGAAATCGTTCAAATAGACGCAATATTAATAAAAAAAGAATAATAAAAATTTGTCGTTTTTATGCTGGTTTTACCTGTTAAAACGCAGAAAAGCCCCAAAAAAAGTGCTGATTTCCTAAAATAAGCATTTTCAAGTATTTTTTGATCGCTGGGAAAACATTCAAAAAAGAAGAATATTAAAAAAAAACGAATAATAAAAAATTTTGTCGTTTTATGCTGTTTTACCGCGTTAAAAAAACAGATTAAAGCCCGCTCAAAAAAGTGCTTTTTTAAAAAAATTTTTGCCCTTTTTGGGTCATTGGGAAAACGTTCAAATAGGGAAACAAATTAAAAAAAAAAAACGAATAATAAAAAAATTTCGGGTGTTTTACGCGCTAAAAAAGCAGATTAAAGTCCCAAAAAGTGCTGTTTTCAAAATAAGCATTTTGCCCTTTTAGATCGTTTAAAAGTTCAAATAGACGCAACAAAAATAAAAAAGAAAATAAAAAAATTCCCTCGTTTTTTTGATGTTTTACGCGTTAAAAAAGGGAGATTACAGGGGCGCAAAACGTGCTGTTTTCTAAAATAAGCATTTTCAAGAATTTTTTGATCGTTAAATCATTCAAAAAAAAGCAAATTAATAAAAAAAAGAATAATTAAAACCCCGCCGTTTTGCTGTTTTACGCGTTAAAAAAGCAGATTACAGCTCAAAAAGTGCTGTTTTTGCTAAAAAAAGCATTTTCAAGCATTTTAGATTGTTTGGGAAAACGTTCAAATAGACGCAATTAAAAAAAAAAAACGAATAATAAAAAAATTTTGGGCGTTTTATGTTTTTTTACGCGTTAAAACGAAATAAAAACACAAAACGTGCTGTTTTGCTAAAATAAGCATTTTTAAGCATTTTAGATCGTTTAAATGTTCAAATAGGCGCAATATTTAAAAGAAAACGAATAATAAAAAATTTTTCGTTTTTATGCTGTTTTACGCTTAAAAGCAGATTAAAAACTCTAAACGTGCTGTTTTGCTAAAATAAGCATTTTCAAGGGATTTTTGGGCGTTGGGAAAACGTTTAAATAGAAGCAATATTAATAAAAACGAATAATAAAAATTCGTCATTGTTATGTTTTTTTACGCGTTAAAAAAGAGATTAAAGCTCAAAAAGTGCTGTTTTGCTAAAATAAGATTTTCAAGCATTTTAGATCGTTGAAATCGTTCAAAAAAGAAGTAAATATGAATAAAAAAAGAATAATAAAAAAATTTGTCGTTTTATGCTGTTTTACGGTTAAAAAAGCAGATTAAAAGCTCAAAAAGTGCGTTTTTGCTAAAAAAAGCAATTTTTAAGCATTTAAATCGTTTTTCGTTCAAATAGACGCAATATTAATAAAAAAAAAAATAATAAAAAAAACGTCGTTTTATTTTTTTACGGTTAAAAAAGCAGATTAAAGCTCAAAACGGCTGTTTTTGCTAAAATAAGCATTTTCAAGCATTTTAGATCGTTGAAAACCGTTCAAATAGAAGCAATATTAATAAAAAAAAGAATAATAAAAATTTTGTCGTTTTTTTTGCTGTTTTACGCGTTAAAACCGCCCCTAAATTTTTTGATTTTTAACAAAGGAAAAAAACGAAAAAAAATAAAAAAATTTCGTCGTTTTTTTGTTGTTTTACGCGTTAAAACCGAATAAAGCACAAAAAGTGCTGTTTTATTTAAAAAAAAACATTTTCAAGCATTTTTGATCGTTGAAATCGTTCAAATAGGGGGCAAAATTAATAGAAAACGAAAAAAAAATTTTTCGTTTTTTTGCTGTTTTACGCTTAAAACGCAGATTAAAGCTTTGAAACGTGCTGTTTTTCTAAAATAAGCATTTTCAAGCATTTTAGATCGTTGAAATCGTTTAAATAGAAGCAATATTAATAAAAACGAATAATAAAAAAAAACGTCATTTTTTTGGTTTTTTTACGCGTTAAAACGCAGATTAAAAGCCCAAAACGTGCCGGTTTTTTTAAAATAAGCATTTTCAAGCATTTTTAAAGTTTAAATCGTTCAAATAGAAGCAATATGGGAAAAAAAAACGAATAATAAAAAAAATTTGTCGTTTTTATGTTTTTTTACGCGTTAAAAAAAGAGGGTTAAAGCCCCAAAAACGGCTGTTTTCTTAAAAAACATTTTCAAGCATTTAAACCCTTGGGAAAACGTTCAAATAGACGCAATATTAATAAAAAAAAAATAATAAAAAAAACGTCGTTTTATGCTGTTTTACGCGTTAAAAACGCAGATTAAAGCTCAAAAAAGTGCTGTTTTGCTAAAAAAAGCATTTTCAACATTTTAGATCGTTGAAATGTGCAAATAGAAGCAATATAAATAAAAAAGAATAATAAAAATTTTGTCGTTTTTATGCTGTTTTACGCGTTAAAACGCAGGGTTAAAGCTCAAAAAAGTGCCGTTTTGCTCAAATAAGCATTTTCAAGCATTTTCCCCTCGTTGAAATTGTTAAAATAGACGCATTATTAATAAAAAAGAAAAAAAAAATTTTGTCGTTTTTATGTTTTTTTACGCGTTAAAACGCTGATTAAAAACCTCAAAACGCGCTGTTTTGCTAAAATAAGCATTTTCAAGCATTTTAAATCGTTAAAACGCCCCAAAAAGACAAAAATTTAAAAAAAAACGAATAATAAAAATTTGTCGTTTTTTTGCTGTTTTTCCCTTAAAACGGATTAAAAACTCAAAAAAGGGAGTTTTGGGAAAATAAAAATTTTCAAGCATTTTTGATCGTTGAAATCGTTTAAATAGAAAATTTAAAAAAAACGAATAATAAAAAAAAATTTCCCCATTTTTATGTTGATTACGCGTTAAAAAGGGAGATTAAAAACTTTAAAAAAAGTGCTGTTTTGCTGAAATAAACATTTTCAAGCATTTTAGGATCGTTTAAACCCTTCAAATAGAAAAAAAATTTTAAAAAAAACGAATAATTAAAAAGCCCTTTTTTTGCTGTTTTTCGCGTTAAAACGCAGATTAAAGCCCCAAAACGTGCTGTTTTGCTAAAATAAGCATTTTCGCCCTTTTTTGGGTCGCTGGGAAACCCTTAAAAGAAGCAAAAATTTTAAAAAAAAGAATAATAAAAATTCGTCGTTTTATGCCGTTCTACGCGTTAAAAAGCAGAAAAGCTCAAAAAGGGTGTTTTGCTAAAAAAAAGCATTTGCAAGCATTTTAGATCGTTTAAGTCGTTCCCAAAAAGAAGCAAAATAATAAAAAGAATAATAAAAATTTTGTCGTTTTTTTGTTTTTTTCCGTTTAAAAAGCAGATTAAAGCCTTTAAAAGTGCTGATTTTTCTAAAATAAGCATTTTCAAGCATTTTTTGATCATTGAAATCGTTCCAAAAAACAAAATTTAAAAAAAACCGAATAATAAAAAATTCGTCGTTTTATGTTTTTTTACGCGTTAAAACGCAGATTACAGGGTCAAAAAAGGCTGTTTTTCTAAAAAAAAGCATTTTCAAGAATTTTAGGGTCGTTTAAATTTATTCAAATAGAAGCAAATTAATAAAAAAAGAATAATAAAAAAATTTCGTCGTTTTATGCTGGCGCGTTAAAAAGCAGATTACAGCCCCAAAACGTGCCGTTTTTCTAAAATAAGCATTTTCGCATTTTAGATCGTTGGGAAAACGTTAAATAGGGCGGGGAATAAAAATAAAAAAGAATAATAAAAATTTCGTCGTTTTTTAAGCTGTTTTACGCGTTAAAAAGCAGAATAAAGCCCCCAAAACGGCTGGGTTTTTCTAAAAAAAGCATTTTTGCCCTTTTAGATCGTTGAAATCGTTCCCAAAAAGACGGGCCCTTTAATAAAAAAAAGAATAATAAAAAAATTCCCTTGTTTTTTTGTTTTTTTACGCTTAAAAAAGCCGGAAAGTTCAAACGTGCCGTTTTTAAAATAAGCATTTTTAAGCATTTTGGGTCCCCTTTAAATCGTTGAAAAAGACGCAATATTAATAAAAAAAAATAAAAAATATTTTGCCCTTTTTATGCTGTTTACGCGTTAAAAAGTAGATTAAAAACTCAAAAAAGTGCTGTTTTTGAAAATAACATTTTCAAGATTTTAGATCGTTGAAATCATTCAAATAGAAGCATTAATTTAAAAAAAAAGAATAATAAAATTTCGTTTTTATGTTGTTTTTTCGCGTTAAAACGAGATTAAAGCCCCAAAAAGGCTGTTTTTCTAAAAAAAGCATTTTCAAGCATTTTAGATCGTTGGGAAAACGTTCAAATAGACGCAATTTTTAATAAAAAAAAAGGGAAAATAAAAAATTTTTTCCCTTTTTTTTTGTTTTACCGGGTTTAAAAGCAGATTAAATTAAAACGTGCTGTTTTGCTAAAATAAAATTTTCAAGATTTTTTGATCGTTGAAACCCTTCAAATAGAAGTAAAAATTTAAAAAAAAAAAGAATAATAAAAAATTTTTCGTTTTTTGCTGTTTTACAGTTAAAAAGCGAGATTAAAAGCTCAAAAAGTGCTGTTTTGCAAAATAAGCATTTTCAAGCATTTTAGATCGTTTAAATCATTCAAAAAGACCCCAATAAAAAAAAAAACGAATAATAAAATTTTGTCCCATAAGCG
This sequence comes from Dalotia coriaria, assembly GCF_025399875.1. Lineage (NCBI taxonomy): Eukaryota > Metazoa > Arthropoda > Insecta > Coleoptera > Staphylinidae > Dalotia > Dalotia coriaria. The sequence goes on from NW_027045796.1 coordinate 51,239, forward strand.
TTTTACGCGTTAAACGCAGAATAAAGTTCCAAAAAGTGCTGTTTTGCTTAAAAAGAGCATTTTCAAGCATTTTAGATCGTTGAAATTTTTGAAACAAAAAAAAACGTTAAAATTTTTGGAAACGAAGTTAAACCCAATTGCCC